>NC_041380.1:604419342-604427467 GCF_002162155.2 Triticum dicoccoides | reverse complement strand
AAAAAAAATTAGCAAGTAACACCAAGAAAGTGCAAGTTCATGTATGTATCAGGTTAGAATCATTGAAGAATATATATAGCAGTCTAAGAGCACCCAAGCATATTTAGGCATTTAGCAACCTCCTAACCATTTAGCAAAAGACGAATCAAACATGGATAGTTAGACAACATGGAGTACGTGATTCATTCAAGATTTGCTCTCCTCTTCTTTCGATCTTTAAAATCAGCAATTATATCTTCAAAGTTGAATTTTTTTTGCAAGTTCCCGTTCAACCTGTATAAGCAAGCTATTGGCGAGGTACTCATCTTCCATTGTGTTGCGCAGCCTTGTCTTGATAATCTTCAAGCTAGAGAATGCATGCTCAGCACTAGCAGTGGAAACCGGAAGAGTGATAAGCAAACGAATCAACCTATCAACCATGTTATAGATCCTATACCGTCCTGTCACAAAAAGGCATCTACAAAGTGCAATCAAAATTGTTGGCTTCTTTAGATCTTCATTATTAGAAGCATCTGAAGCAAAATGGTTCAATTGACGCTCCAATGCAATTAGCTCTTGATGTGTAAAATCTGCCGGATAGAACTTCTCGACCATTTTGCATATGTCTTTAGCATTGAAACATGCAAACCCATTTTTTGGTATTAGAGTTACACTAACAGATAAAAGACCCATCACTTTTTCGTTGAATTTCAAATTTAACTCATTCAATTGGCTGTCCAACGTTGCTCGAAATATCTCCACTCGGAAATAATGCTCTTTAGTAAAATTATCAGCTTGACGACGAGCACGACCCCCACATAAAATATATGGCTCATCCATATCAGGAATCTCAATGCCATGATCCATGCAAAACTCAACAACAGTAGTAAAAAAATCATCCCAACCATTATCTGATATCAGTTTTTCTAGAAGGGCCTTTGTGGATGAAACTAAACGAATAGCATTCACTATATCCTGTCTTTTCTTTTGCAAAGCTTTCCCAAGCTCTTCACTGATCTCCAATATCTCTCTCATCATACATAGGCCAAACACAAACTCAAAATCGATCAAGTAGTTGTAAGCAGTATCTGCATCAGCTCGGTGTGTACCAGCAGAAGCATCAGAAGCTATAGTTTGTAGAGTAGAACTTATTGCGTTGAACATATCCATAAGGCTAGATATAGAACCCAAGTGTGACCCCCATCGAGTGTCTCCTGGACGCTTTAATGCTTTGATCTAATTCCCCCCTTTGCTTGTCTCAATCTGATCAATTGCAAGTAGACGTGCAATCTCAACAACTTGGGCATCATGTAGCTCATCATGTCGCTTTGACGATGGGTCAACAATGTTTATGATGTAGAGAAGTTTCTGGAAAAATTGGCTAATAGGAACAACATCTCTTGCTGCAGCAACAAGGGCAAATTGCAGGCGATGTGCATAGCAGTGTACATAATAAGCATACGGACAATCTTTGAGGAAAAGTGCTTGTAATCCATTGAACTCACCCTTCATGTTGCTAGCCCCATTGTATCCTTGGCCACGCAAATTTTGAACATCAAAGCCATTATTGGACAATAAAGCAGACAACTCTTCCTTTAATGTTAGTGCTTTGGTGTTCTTTACATGTATCAGATCAAAGAAGCGTTCTTGTAACAAACCTTCTTTATCGGGGAATCTGAACACTACTGCCATTTGCTCTCTTTTAGAAGCATCACATGTTTCATCCACTAGAATAGAGAATTTTGAATCACCAATCTCTTGGCGGATATACTGCCTAACCTTCAGTGCATAAATACTCAATATCTCCTGTTGAATTTGATGGGATGTGTATTTGCTACACCTAGGAGAATTCTCTAAAACTACAGCTGCGATTTCAGGATTGAATTCTGCGAGAAGCTTTATCAATTCAATGAAGTTCCCTCGATTTCTTGACTCGGGTGTCTCATCATGGCCTCTGAAAGCACAAGACTGGAAGGTGAGCCACTTCACAACTGCAATTGATGTTCTTAACCGCAAAGTATCTCTCTCTTTCTCCTTGTTGTCTTGAACCTCCATAACGTTTACTATGTGGGTTGGTTGATCCAAGATAGCATGACAATCTCTCACTGTATTGTTGTGGTGTGAACAAGGACTACATCCAACATGAGACAAGAATGCACACCTTTCTCCATTTTTAACTTTTTTCCAATGGTCAAAGCCATGAGCAGAAAACACATCAAAACCACTTCGTTTCTTGATGTTTTTGTTGCCTAGGAAGCAGTAAAAACAATAAGCACGATGGCTGCTAGTAGAATATTCTAACCATGATGGAAAATCCTTGAACCAACTGAATTGGAAACGCCGTTGATGCCCAGGTTTTCCAGAAGGTTTGTACTCATTCAGTTTTGGCTGCATAGGACCTAGTTGCATGTATGCTCTTCGCACTTCATCTCTCACATTAGGTGGATATTGCCAAATTTGTGGTCGCGATGCAGGATCTCTCTGCAAGAACTCGACACCTCGAAATATGATAGGCTCATTTGTTTGTCGTTCGTCATTTTCACTCAGCTGTTCTGCTTCTTCATTTTCAGTTTGATGTTGTTCTTCATTCTCAGTATGATACTCTTGTTCAAGCAATGCCAATGGTAGAGGTTCAAGAGGCAAAAGACCTTCAACTTCAACAGATGTGTCATCTCTTTTTCTTTTGAAAAATGAATGCATAGTTGTTGCTCTGTTTCTCCCCATTGCTACCTAAATTGGAATTTGCAAACAAATTTTCATCAGCTAAAAAATCATAATTCCACATTTGTTCTTTAACTGGAACTAATCTACTTACTCTAGCAATCTAAAATCAAGAATTTAAGATGGCCTCCAATTAACTTAGCAAGATAGAACTGCAAAAATTAAGATCCACACATAACATACCCTGTTAGGCTACAGATCCCCCACAAATTTGGCAACCCCCACGAATTTGCTGCTATAGACTGCAGATCCACTTGCACTGCTGGAATTCAGAAAGGATTTAGGAGAAAACAGTGAGCATACACAATAAGTAGATGGGGATTTAGGGATTGGATTGGGAGGGGACTCACGTAGTTTATCAAGGAGCCAGGGAAGTAGGGGACTAGTGGAGATGGGAGGATCCAAGGAGGAAGAAGACCTAGCCAGTCAGGGGAGGAGGCGAGGAGCAGTAGCGGTAGAAGTCACCATGTCCCATGGGGGTGACCGGAGGAGCAGTGCGGAGGAGCCAAGGAGCAGTGGAGTGCGGAGGGGGGACAGGCGAACAGAACAGGGATGGGGCAGCTGCTCCCACGTGACGCGCTCATGATCGTTCAGGTAGCGCTCGGCGCCTGGGCCTCTCAGTTTCTGCTGCTACTGGGCCACGAGATGGGCTGTGAGTCCTATAAAAAAATATTTGGGCTTTTGGAAGGGGTGGCCACAGCCCGGAATTGTCCCCACAACGCTCCGCCAGTGGTAGGGGCATTGGCGTAGTTGTACTGTGCGGCGGGTGGGAAGAAGCCGGGCGCGACGGTGTACGGGTACGGGTGCGCCGTCGGCGCCGCGACGAAGCCTTGAGCAGCAGGTGAGCCGTAGCCACTAGGACCGTAGGACGTGGACCGAGGATCCCTGCGGGCGTGCCATTGCCAACCATGGGATACATATGGATCTGACCAGTCCACGGATTGTACGCGTTGGGGAAGTAGGAGCTGGATCCACCTTGACCACCGTTGCTCTTCTTTTTCTTGCCTTTTCCTTTGCCGTGTGGAACGCCATAGCCTGAAGGAGCACCATAGCCAGGGGATGGGCCGTAGCCGCTAGCTGTTCCCAGCGTGCTGACCACCTGGATGACGAGGGCCAGGCAGTGGAGCATGACCGCGGGTGGTGCTGGAGCCGCCACCTGACGGGGCGGTGTAGAAGGCCGCGGGCGGGTTGGTCCGGGCGCGGGGCTTCATCTCGTGCAGGATGAGCATGCTCCGGAGCTGGAGGAAGGTGGGGAACGGGGTCAGCATCGGCACGAGCGCGGCGACGCTCTCGAAGTGCTCGTCGAGACCCTTGAGAGTGTTGTAGACGAGGGCCTCGTCCGTGACCGCCGCATTGACGTCGGCAAGTGCATCAGCAACAGTCTTCTGCTTGCGGCAGACGGCAGTACTCGGTGATGGTGCGGTCACCTTGCTCAAGGTTGCGGAATTCCTGGCCGAGGTACATAGCACGAGCGCGCTGGTTGTCGCCGAAGAGGGCGTTGATGCGAGTCCAGACGGTGTAGGCCGTGGTGGGTCTTGCATGACCATGTCGAGGATGTCGAAGGCGATGGAGCCGTAGAGCCAGCTAAGGACGGTGGAGTCTAGGCGAAGCCATTCCTCATCACCGGCAGGAGGAGTTGCCGTGTCAAGGTGGTCGGCGAGGGCGTACTTGGTGACGGCAACGCGGAAGAGAGTGCGCCACTTGGAGTAGCTGGAGACCTTGAAATCGAGGGTGACAGGGACGAGCGCCTTGACACTCGATCTGGATCGCCGTGGCCTGTGCCCAGAGACCAGCAAGGGGGTTTGGTTCGGGAGCCATTCTTGCCGAGGAGGGGCGCGAGGAGGGTCGCGTCGGCGTGCGTGGAGGAGGGGGAGGAGGAGGCGGTGGCGGCGATGGAGTAGAGGATGCCAGGAGGAAGGTGCGGAAGCGATCAGATGTGATCGTAGGCTGATACCATGTAAGTTTGGGGAATTTGCCACACAATGGTGGTTTCCATGTTATCTCATATATAGATGAATTACAAGAGATATACAAGGAATATAACCAAAACATATCCTAACCATAATGGCCTGATTACATGCTATACGTGAGGCACAAGATATGGTAAAAGGATCAACCAGTATCATCAGATATTTGGTTGCCTAACAGGATGCACAAGGTGATAGACGGTGATAGGAGCAAGACGTACCTGGAGGTGACCTTGGCTTCTTCAGAACCACCCCTAGTATTCTCCATTGAGTGCTTTTTGTCCACCCCAATAGCGCAAGTCGATGCTACCGGAGACGTGAGCTTCGCCCGGATCACCTGTTACTGGAGACGCAGACTTCATCACCGGAGGCGTGGGCTGTGGAAAATATTGTATGGATGAATGTTGTGTTGTGTTATTGATCTGACCCTCATAGGGGTATATATAAAGTACAACGTGCGGTGAGACTTGGAGTACAAGACAAGTCATAGTATACTAAAACTAATTCTATCTCTATCTCTCCTTATCTCTAACTAAACACATTTATATTCTAAAATTTCCCCTCAGTCGTAGCGGGAGTGAAGCGGACGAGTATGACTGAATTTGAAGTCTTGTGATTTCGTCGTCTTCTCCGCTGCGCCATCATCAACTACGTCTCTGATGGGTCGGCACCTAGGGTGGTGACTGCATCCCTTTCTGGTGCTTTCCTGCCTTCTCCCCTATTCCCTCCCGCAGTCACAGCGGGAGTGGCGTGGACGCAAGTGACGACGCGGGCGCTGTTGACTAGAGTGGTTGCCGATGTGTTGTTGTAGACGTAGCTATTAATGTCAGTGTCGAGGTAGCCGATCATGTGATGTAGCCGTGGTCAAGATAGTCGTGGATAATGAAGCCGCACAAAGCCGGAGACGCAAAAAATTGCGCGATGTTGTAGATGACGGAGCTGTTGGAAATATGCCCTAGAGGCAACAATAAAAGGATTATTATTATATTTCCTTGTTCATGATAATTGTCTTTTATTCATGCTATAATTGTGTTATCCGGAAATCGTAATACATGTGTGAATACATAGACACCAACATGTCCCTAGTAAGCCTCTAGTTGACTAGCTCGTTGATCAACAGATAGTCATAGTTTCCTGACTATGGACATTGGATGTCATTGATAACGAGATCACATCATTAGGAGAATGATGTGATGGACAAGACCCAATCCTAAACATAGCACAAGATCGTATAGTTCGTTTGCTGGAGTTTTTCCAATGTCAAGTATCTTTTCCTTAGACCATGAGATCGTGTAACCCCCGGATACCGTAGGAGTGCTTTGGGTGTACCAAACGTCACAACGTAACTGGGTGACTATAAAGGTATACTACGGGTATCTCCGAAAGTGTCTGTTGGGTTGACACGGATCAAGACTGGGATTTGTCACTCCGTATAACGGAGAGGTATCTCTGGGCCCACTCGGTAATGCATCATCATAATGAGCTCAAAGTGACCAAGTGTCTGGTCACGGGATCATGTATTACGGTATGAGTAAAGTGACTTGCCAGTAACGAGATTGAACGAGGTATTGGGATACCAACGATCGAATCTCGGGCAAGTAACGTACTGATTGACAAAGGGAATTGTATACGGGGTTGCTTGAATCCTCGACATCGTGGTTCATCCGATGAGATCATCGAGGAGCATGTGGGAGCCAACATGGGTATCCAGATCCCGCTGTTGGTTATTGACCGGAGAGCCATCTCGGTCATGTCTACATGTCTCCCGAACCCGTAGGGTCTACACACTTAAGGTTCGGTGACGCTAGGGTTGTAGAGATATGAATATGCAGTAATCCGAAAGTTTTTCGGAGTCCCGGATGAGATCCCGGACGTCACGAGGAGTTCCGGAATGGTCCGAAGGTGAAGAATTATATATAGGAAGTGCAGTTTCGGCCATCGGGAGAGTTTCGGGGGTCACCGGTATTGTACCGGGACCACCGGAAGGGTCCCGGGGGTCCACCGGGTGGGGCCACCCATCCCGGAGGGCCCCATGGGCTAAAGTGGGGAGGGGAACCAGCCCATAGTGGGCTGGTGCGCCCCCTTGGCCCACCCCATGCGCCTAGGGTTGGGAACCCTAGGGTGGGGGGGCGCCCCACCTGGCTTGGGGGGCACTCCACCCCTTGGCTGCCGCCCCCCTAGGAGATCCCATATCCTAGGGCCGGCGCACCCCCTAGGGGGCCTATATAAAGGGGGGAGGGAGGGGGCAGCCGCACCCTTGAGTCTTGGCGCCTCCCTCTCCCCTGATACACCTCTCCCTCTCGCAGTAGAACGGTGAAGCCCTGCTGCGGTGACCCCTGCATCCACCATCACGCCGTCGTGCTGCTGGATCTTCATCAACCTCTCCTTCCCCCTTGCTGGATCAAGAAGGAGGAGACGTCACGCTGACCGTACGTGTGTTGAACGTGGAGGTGCCGTCCGTTCGGCGCTAGGATCTCCGGTGATTTGGATCACGTTGAGTACGACTTCCTCAACCCCGTTCTTTGAACGCTTCCGCGCGTGATCTACAAAGGTATGTAGATGCAATCCGATCACTCGTTGCTAGATGAACTCATAGATGGATCTTGGTGAAATCGTAGGAAAATTTTTGTTTTCTGCAACGTTCCCAACAGGAGCTGCAGTCGTGGAGCGCAAACATTGCCACATTGTTGAAGTTGGCCTTTCTCTTTTAGCTCATGCTTTCATGCCTCTCAAGTACTGGGACGAAGCTTTTATCACTGCCACTTATCTTATCAATAGGCTCCCTAGCAAAGTTATTGGCAACACTACTCCGTTAGAGCGTCTCTATCATCAAAAACCTAATTACAACTACCTTAAAATATTTGGGTGTTCTTGTTACCCAAATTTGCGTCCCTACAATCATCATAAACTTGAGTTTAGATTCACTCAATGTGTATTTGTTGGCTATAGTAATCTTCATAAAGGTTATAAATGCCTTGAAATTTCTACCGGACGTATCTATATTTCCCGTGATGTTATTTTTGATGAGACACTCTTCCTTTTTGCCAAACTACATCCCAATGAGGGAGCCTTACTTGGTGCCGAAATTGCCCTCCGTTCTGATCCTCCTACACTACCTGATCATGCGGGGGAATTAATTGAACTTTCATGTACAAAAATCCCAAGAAAATTCTGATTCTGTTGATGTTTGTGCTAATTCACGTTATCATTTTATGTGTGAGGAAACAAACAAGATGGGCACGAAAATTGTTGCTGATTCAGCTTACAGCGGGCGATCCCAGGCAGATTCGCCCGCCCAGCCTGCTGTCTCTGGCGGCGAGAGATCCCAGGTGGATCCCCCCGTGCGCCTAGCCTCACATGGCCTGGTGGCCGACCGCGCTGACTGGGAGGCGCCCACCGGTCCCGCGGCATCGCCTCGCACCAACCCTGCTGTGTCTTCACCCGCCATGTCTCCACGC
>NC_041380.1:604391278-604418827 GCF_002162155.2 Triticum dicoccoides | reverse complement strand
CGCGTCTCCTGCGCGGGTCTCCACAATGCCCGACCGTGGGTGCGGGCCTGACCCCACAGTGGCTGGCGCGCCTGAGTGTGCGGCTGATTCGCTGCATGGATCCGTCTTGGATCAGGAGCCGGCTGGCTCTGGTTTGCTGCATGGATCTGCCTCGGACCAGGAGACGGCTGGATTTTCTGTGGCAGCAACTGCTCCTGTACCGCCTACATCTTCTCTTCGGCAAACACGGTCTCGGTCAGGTATTGTCAAAGAAAAACAGTACAATGATGGTACGATAAGGTATGACAAAATTAAACGTGCCTTTCTTACCACCACCAGTGAACCAATTCATTTGCATGATGCTCTTGCTAATAAGGATTGGAAGGAAGCTATGGATAATGAATATAATGCACTTATGAAAAATAAGACTTGGCACTTGGTTCCACCAAAGTATGGAGACAATGTTATTGATTGCAAATGGGTGTATAAGATAAAAAGAAAGTCTGATGGAAGCATAGACAGGTATAAGGCTAGATTAGTTGCCAAAGGATTTAAACAAAGGTTTGGAATTGATTATGAAGATACCTTTAGTCCTGTTATTAAGTCAACTACTATTCGACTTATCTTGTCTATTGTTGTTTCCAGAGGATGGAGTCTAAGACGGCTAGATGTTCAGAACGCGTTTCTTCATGGTGTTTTTGAGGAAGAAGTGTTCATGCGGCAACCACCAGATTTTGAGAATCCCAGCACACCACAACATGTATGTAAGTTGGATAAAGCTTTGTATGGTTTGAAGCAGACCCCAAGAGCCTGGTATTCCAGACTGAGTATGCAGTTGCAACGTCTTGGGTTCATACCGTCCAAGGCAGATACCTCATTGTTCTTCTTTAATAAAGGCAATGTCACTATCTTTGTGCTTGTTTATGTTGATGATATAATTGTTGCTAGTTCAAGTTCAGATGCCACTACTTGCTTGCTTCAAGATCTTAAGTTGAAATTTGCTCTTAAGGACTTGGATGATCTTCACTATTTCCTTGGTATAGAGGTTAAGCAAGTTAAAGATGGCATACTTCTCTCACAAGAAAAATATACAAATGATATTCTCAGAAGAGTAGGATTGGAAAATTGTAAGCCAGTTAACACTCCGATTTCTACCTCAGAAAAGCTTACAGTGGAAAGTGGAGAAGTTCTTGGACCAGAGGATGCAACAAATTATAGGAGTGTTGTAGGTGCCTTGTAGTACTTGACACTCACTCGTCCTTATATATCTTATTCAGTAAACAAGGTATACCAATATTTACATGCACCTAGAACTACTCATTGGACTGCAGTTAAAAGAATTCTAAGGTATCTCAAGTTCTCAGAAGGTCTTGGTCTCAACATTACCAAGTCCTCTTCTATGCTTGTTATTGCATACTCTGATGCTGACTGGGCATGATGTGCTGATGATAGAAGATCTACAGGTGGTTTTGTTGTGTTTCTGGGAACTAATCTTGTGTCATGGAGTGCAAGAAAACAGGCCACGGTTTCTAGGTCAAGCACAGAGGCTGAATATAAAGCCCTGGCTAATGCTACAACTGAAGTGACGTGGATACAAACATTCTCTATGAGCTTGGAGTTAAAACTCCACAGGCTGCGAGATTATGGTGTGATAACATTGGTGCAACGTATCTCTCAGCAAATCCTGTTTTTCATGCACGGACAAAACACATTGAGGTTGATTTCCATTTTGTCAGAGAAAGAGTGGCTCGAAAGCTTCTGAAGATTTGGTTTATTCCTACAGGAGATCAACTCGCAGATGGGTTTACAAAGCCCCTTACCGAAAGAAGGTTGAATGAATTTAAGTACAATCTTAACCTTGGCAAAGCTCCTTGAGGTTTAGATTGAGGGGGAGTGTTAGAATAGACGTATAGGAGTTGTATAGGGATAGAAGTTTGTTTAAATTCTGTACTCCATCTCTATCCCTTCTTCTCTTCTTATTCGTGGAGATCAAGTACGTGGTAGCAGTCATCTGGTTGGCTCGTTCAGTGTAGATCGCCATGGCTCTCATGTGGCCCACGGAAAGATATATATAGCTGGGCTGCGTGTCGCTTGCTGGAGAAGATGCGTAGGACGCCGTCAGCTGCATGTTGCTGACCGGTAGCAAGTACACAGACAGCCGCATGCTGGTGGTTTCTGGCTCCTTGATCTTTGTCGCTGGCTGCGTGCGAGGCCGCCGGCGTTCGAGTCGACACGACTTGTGGACGTGCAGGAGCTCCGGGAGGCGATGCAAAGGGCGTTGATGTAGACGCTTGCAATGCTCGGTGTCGTCCGTGTACAGGAGTTCGTCCCGGGTCCTCCCGTGATCGGCGGCTGAGTCGGTGTAGATCGGAACGCGCCCCGGATGCATGGATGGAGATGGCGTGCTGGTGTAGACGGGAGCCGCGCGATCGGCAAGATCGATGACGCTAGCTCGTGTCCACTGTCCAGGTAGCAGATTCGCCTGGCACCAATACATGTCCGCGGTGTGCTGGCCGGAGCTTGAACCCTCGCCGTAGGTGACGACATCTGTGCACGTGAAGAATGCCGGCTCGATTTAACGATCTCAGATCGGTTCTCTGCTCCCGTGGGTGTGATCACACGGGTAGCCGATCCGACCTGCCGCTGCCTTGCTGCGCGAGCGACCGCCTCCGCGTGATGCACGTAGTCTTGTGCTCCTGGATAAAACTCCATGCATGCACTTTGGCTCGCAACGCCCGCGTGCTGCGGGCCCTGCATGCGTCGGACGCCGGTGTCGCCGAGGTCGTCTGCGCGCGTGCGCCAACGCGTCTTGATAGACACGGTACACCTGATATTCACCAAATTTCTATGGATTTTTGATCGGATGGAGAGCTTTCTAGGTTTATTTGTGACTAATAGGATCGATCTGGTGGACGAAATTTCGAAAATTTATCTAAGATTCTAATCTAAAGAACCGATCTGATCCTTGATCGAGACAGGGTGCCGCGCCCCCGGGGAGAGCAGATTAGTCTCCCCGGGGGCGGCGCGCTGCGGTAGTGGTGGAAAGTCCTAGGATCGGTGTTGTTAGACAAATCGCTCTAATACCATATGGAAAAATACTGTATGGATGAATATTGTGTTGTGTTATTGATCTGACCCTTGTAAGGGTATATATAGAGTACAATGTGCGGTGAGACTTGAAATACAAGACAAGTCATAGTATATTAAAACTAATTCTATTTCTATCTCTCCTTATCTCTAACTAAACATATTTATATTCTAACATGGGCGTCACAAGCAAGCTAGACCGAGCTGGAGGCGTGAGCATCACCACTGGAACATATCTTGCCGGGAGAATGTATCCTGTGCACCAATCCAGTCTATGCACCCAATGCACCGGTAGATTCAGGACCCTTAGATGAAAAGGTAATGGACCAGATTTTGGAAAAGCACTACTATACTTTTTTTGCAGAGACAACCTTGCAGTGTGTACAAATTAACACGCACTCCACAGAACACGCTCCGATCAAAATAAATCTTTGTGTTTACTTTTTTGCTTCAAACTAAAAGGGGTCATATATTTTTAAACTACATGTATGATTTCAGAACCAATTTGACAACCTTTTTTACTTGATGAGATCTTTGAATCGAAATCAATATTGAGTGTATTTTTCAAAATTAGTATTTTGTTGCTTTGAAATTTAACTCAAAACTTGACTGGAACATTTACACGTTTTAAAAATTTTCGGTGAGGAATATCTACATCTTTCTCAAATCTGTGTCCTACGTTCACATTTTTCTAGTACATCAAATTCCAAGTCAATCTTCAAAGAAGCAAATGATAATAATTTATCGAAACATATTCAACATTGATCTTATTTCAAAGATCTCGCCGAGACAAAAAATACAGTTCAAACGGATCTTAAATCAAACATCTGGTTCAAAATATATGAACTATTTTGTGTTCGGACAGAAAAATATACGTACAGATATTTTTATGGGTGTGTGTGCTATGGAGTGCGGATTAGTTTGTACAAACTGTGAGGTTCTATCTGCAAAAATGGTATAGTCCAACTTTTGACCAAAATCTGATCCATTGCTTTTTCATCTAAGGGTCATGAATGTGCTGGTGCATTGGGTGCACAAATGGGATCGGTGCACAGGATACATTCTCATCTTGCCGGAGATGAGGTGGACTCCACAACCGGACCAGACTCTGGCGGAGGCGTGGACTTGGTGGCCAAGTGCCTCACCCAAGAGCCGCTGCGCCATCACTCACGACCATGTGCGGCGACACGTCATCAAGGTTGTCCTGT
The DNA here is from genome assembly GCF_002162155.2 of Triticum dicoccoides. NCBI lineage: Eukaryota > Viridiplantae > Streptophyta > Magnoliopsida > Poales > Poaceae > Triticum > Triticum dicoccoides. Next base: position 604,414,553 of record NC_041380.1, on the reverse strand, counting down.
GTACGTGGAGTTCAAGACATACAACAACAACAGAAAGTGGAGGTTGTGCTGTGTAAGTCATCACTCAGGTTTGATTTTCCAGCATACATATTCAGACAAGGAAGGTTGGACAGGAAGTTGTTGGCATGTTGAACTGCAAGATGGGCACTCACAAAGTGCATCTAACACTATTTCCTATCTTTCCATTTTGACCCGCTAATAATTAGTTGGATTTTTCACCTCTGTTTACCTAGCTACGGTCTGTTAGAAGTATATTTATGTTTAAGATAAAGATAAGAGATAAAGATAGAATAGGTTTAACTTGTCCTCTACTCCAAGTCTCTCTCTCTTCATTGTATCTCTATATATACCCCATACACGGGTCACATCAATACAACACAATATTCTAGCCATCCTAGATTTTCTACATGATATTAGAGCGGTTAGTCTCACGACGCCGATTCTAAAACCTTCCACCACTTCCGCAGCGCGCCGCCCCCGGGGAGATTAATCTTCTCTCCCCGGGGACGCGGCACCCGAACAATCAAAGATTAGATCGGTCTTGTAGTTTCGATCCAATTTTTCAGTTCCCCGTCATTAGATCAATTTCAGTTTTAGAAATTCTCATTAGATTAGTTTTTCCACTAGCTACCAAAAAATCCAACGATCCTTAGATGAAATTCCGTGAAAAGAAAATCCATGCTCATACGTCCGGCGTAGGCATCCATCCCGTTCGCATACGCGCATCTCCCGGCGGCTGCATCTGTATCGACTTCTTCATCCGATCTAATCAAGTCGTCGCCAATAAACCAGAAGGCGGCACACTCATGTCACGAGCGCATGATCGACTCCAACGCGCGCGAACTACGGGTGGCCGGCGACTTGAGCGCGATCACGAGCAACAGGCTTCGAGTCGCTCACGTACCAGCCAAACGGGGCCAGCGATTTCATCGAGCAATCGCATCGAGCGATCTCCACCGGTTCCGCGCCGCGACATCCTGTGCTGCACCTCCAGGCTGCCGCTATCTACATCGACATCATGCCACTACATCTACGTCGAGCCGGCTAACCTGCACCGAGCGATCTACACCGACCCGTGCCACATCATCGAGCTGTACGACTACATCACGCACAACAGAAAAAAAATCTTCGTCAAGCACATGTACGAGAAGCGACCATGACATGCATCGTCCACATGCCAGGTCGGTGTGGAGAGAGATGCAAGTCTTCATCGACTTCTCCGACGCGACACGGCATCGACACATCGTCGCCGCGAGGGACGCCTTCAAGTGATATTATCGTCGACACGATGTTGCAACACCATATCCGACACTTCATCGCCAAGGTCTTCATCAACATGGTCTTCACCAACATCGTCGTTAACACACCGCCGCCGCCTCGTCCACAAGATAGACACCTAGCGTCCTCTGACAGACTTTTATGCAAGGCGCGACCTCGACGACGGCAATGACCGCGTCACGATGACGGCATCTTTCGCATCATCCACGCCGGCACGATTGCATCGACACAGTGTCACTACAGTGACGACCCTACACGGCCACACGGTTCTGGCAAAACCGATGTGTGCTCGATGGGCTTCCTCCAGTCTTGACAAAATCGGTGGACTCATCACCGACGGCACCCTCTGACATCCACAAGGTGCATCGTCCATGTCTGCAGCTCCGTCATAGCGCTTTTTTTTGCGCCTCCGGCTTTGGGCGGCTTCATCATCCACGACGACCACACCATCGACCACGGCTACACCACCATGATCAGCTACCTCGACATTAATAGCTACGTACAACAACTCATCGACAACAACTCCAGTCAACAACATCCGCCTCGTCACTTGCGTCCACAACACTCCAGCTATGACTACGGGAGGGAATAGAGTAGAAGGCAGGAAGGCACCACAAGGGGACACAGTCACCGCCTTAACTGCCGACCCATCAAAGACGCAGTTGATGATGGCGCAGCAAAGAAGACGACAAAAAAGTAAGACTTCAAATTCAATTGTAATCGTCCGCTTCATTCCCGCTACGACTGAGAAGAAATGTTAGAAGTGTATTTACGTTTAAGATAGAAATAAGAGATAGAGATAGGATAGGTTTAACTTGTCCTCTACTCCAAGTCTTTCTCCCTCCATTGTACTTCTATATATACCCCATACACGGGTCACATCAATACAACACAATATTCTAGCCATCCTAGATTTTCTACACAGTCATGTATTTGTGTTTCCTTTTCTACTAGCAGGACGTCACTGCCCCAGGCACCGTTAGTTTTTGCCAAAATTCTGTCGCAGTTTTTCAGTTTTATTTAAGGACTTGTACATAACAGTAGTACAGTACTAATACCATTTACAGTCAATATTCTGTTACCAGCTTGTACATCAGTAGTGCTGTTTTTACCTCCTGCATACACGCAATCCAGAGAATTTATGAAGCTGTTGATTTTCCCCCAAGTAGAGCTTATATATATAGTACTAACACATTGCAGAGTAGTTGATTAATTCAGTATGATCTAAGCTAGAGATCCAAGACTTGAGTTTCTCAAGATGTGATGTTCACCCGAATTCATCCTGATTGTTATTTGAGTTGTGCATGCATATATTTATGGGATAAGGATGTTTTTCGTCCTTGAACTCTCCCGAGAGTTTAGAAATCGTCCCTCAACTCAAAACCGGACAGTTTTCGTCCCTCAATTATCAAAACCGGATAGTTTTCGTCCCTCAACTATTAAAACCGAATAGTTTTCGTCCCTCACACTGCTTCGGACGGTTTTCGTCCACATGAACAGTAAAAAAATTAAAAAACAAAAAAGTCAAAAAAATCTAAAAATTTGTGGGATCAAAGTTCCTCAGGTGCGCAAGGTGTGTGTGAAATTTGTTGTGCTATTTAGACATTCCAGGAGCTCGTGACAAAGGAAAAACCATAAATGCGTACGTTAGTGAACAGTAAATTCGAAAAAAAATAGAAACCAAATTCAAAAAAGTATGAAAATTGTTGACATACAAGATGCTCGGGTGCTCAATGTTCAATGTTTGGACATTGTGGGAGCTCGTGGCAAAAAAACAAAAATTGGCTCGGAAAGAAACTTTGAAAAAGTGCACTATTTTATTTTTTTTGCTAGAACTCCTCCTATGTCATTTCAGCACGAAAATATGCAAGCGACTTGTACACCCAAGCATCTTTGATGGCAAAAAATTTCATATTTTTTTTGCTATTTCTTTTATTTACTGTTCACCAACGTACATATTTACAATTTTTTCTTTGTCATGAGCACCTGGAATGTCCAAACAATATGAAAATTTCTATGCACCTTGCGCACCCGAGGAACTTTGATCCCACAAATTTTCAGATTTTTTTGACTTTTTTTGCTATTTTTTGAATTTACTGTTTGCAAGTTTACTGTACATGATGGACGAAAACCGCCCGAAACAGCGCGAGGGACGAAAACTATCCGGTTTTAATTAAGTTGAGGGATGATTTCTAAATTCTCAGAAGAGTTCGAGGATGAAAAATATACTTATCCCTATATTTATTAACAATGGTAGTTACCTCCTACTTCTCTGGCTGCCATGTGTCATCTCACGCAGCCAAGCCAAGCGGGTTAGCGAACAAAAAAGATCCATTAATGTCCCACTGTCTAGTTAGTTGCGTAGGGTTAGTTGAATAGCCTACTAATATTCCGGCCGCATGCACCGCATCTGATTGCACGGATAAGACTTACTTTTTAAAATTGCTGGATGAGGGCTAGCTTGCTTGATCGCATGTACTTGCAAAGGAAAACAAATCTTGGCATACATACTCGTTTTTTTTCTACTTCATACTTCCAAAATTATCATAGGACATATATTCTATTTTTCAGGAAAATTTCGGTATGCTCAAATTTTTATAGTATATATGCTATATTTCCCACATACTATATACTACAAAATCATAGAATATATACTATGTATACTACATAATCATGAAGAGTATGATGTATGTCTTGTACAGTCGATGGAGAGGCATGTTACATGGAGTATGTACTTATCGAGTATGGAGTATCAAGGGAAGGAGTATGTCAATGGAATTAATCAAGAGGGTATTTAATAGTAATAGTACTATGTGGATGACATCCATGAAATTTCTCAAGCACCTGACGTGCTTGCATGTAGTATGTAGATTACAAGAAAGGAGTATATGACAAAAGTAGTATGGAGTATCATAAAAGAGGTAGTATATATGGTAGTATGGAGTATTATCTAATCAGAAGTAGTATGTCAATGGAACTAAACAAGCGTATAGGAACGGGCATAGTGTGTACATGTAATTTCACAGTCACCTAACGTACATGTAGTATATAGATTAGAAGAAAAGGAGTATATGACAAAAAGGTAGTATATTGCATGATATACTGTAGACATATGTACGTGTAAACCAATACAAACTGTTCGTCCATAATTTCTATATCTCTACATGATACTGAACTTTTGATATACACAATATAGTCTTGTTTCCATCGATGCTTGGGGTCGATGCAGGAGTAGTCAGCTTGTCGCCGACGGCTAGTTGCGCCCGTGGTACATCCAGTGTAAAACCACACACCAGTAGAGGAAGTTGCCAATCAAATCCGGAGCGGATGGATGCGCCGTCACCAGCGACAGCTCCATAGAGGTGACGCCTTGCGTACGCTCCGAGGAGACGTCGTTGGTCTTCCTCCGGTTGCCTCACCGAACGCCTTGCTCCTGTGGTCGCTTCGGCATCTTCAAAATCACGGTGCCGCTGACATGAAAGAACCGCAGCAGATGATAAGGTCAACGAGGGGGCATGAATTCTTTAGAGTTGAAAATCTTTTTTTTTTTGCGGGGATTAGAGTTGAAAATCTGATAGACTATGATATCGTTAATCCAACTAAGCAATAAAGAAAAGAAATTGGACGTAAATAACGGGCTTGTGTGGTACTCACAGCCTGTTTGGTAAACACTTGGGCATGAGAATGGGAGTTTGCATCAGGGTGTTTATGGAGGGATTAGTCATGGGAAGTTGACTTTTACTCCCATTCCCTTGTTTGATATATGGTGGGAATTAGCACGGGATAAAACTCTGCTCACGAATTAACAGGGTACCCCCTGTGAAGAAATAGGTGGGAATTGGCTTCCTCAACTCCCATTCCCCTTCTCACTTAAACTCTCATTCCCTCTAATTAAACTGTGAACTTTTAATCTCCTCACCCCTCAACTCTCATTTCCCCTCTCTAATTCTCCCGAACCAAACGCGCTGTCAGAACCAGTGGCGGAGCTACACCCCAGGCCTGGGGGGCCTAGGCTCGGGTCGTGGCATAGAAAGTCTTCATCCACTGTAGCATTTTCTCCCCTGTTTCATACTGTAGATCATTGTAGCTCTGAAGCAGGCCCTCTGCCTCGTGCTTGCCTGGCTCCGCCCCTGCTCAGACCGACAACGGCCAGCTATTATTTCACCGTCTCGCTGGCGGCAGGAGAATACTCACAGGACGCTGATCCTCCGTCTACAGCCGGCGATGAAAGTGTCGCCTCGGCAAAACGTAGATAGTTAACAAATCTGTTTGCTGTTGTTAAAGAGAAGATAGAAACAATACTATTTTTACGTAGACAGAAATGGTAGGTTGGTTAGTAAGCGGATAAGGATGTGAGACGACTAGATAGAATTGCCATTCAAAAATTGGGATAAGCTCACGGCCAGATCGACGTGGATAATTACCAAATAAACTAATCAAAATAATTAATTTACTATTCTAAATGAATCGGGTGGAACCTCATTTTTTTTAGAAAAGGGGTATTACCCCGGCCTCTGCATTAGAAAGATACATACGGCTCATAATTAAAAAATAAAAGCAGTCATAAAAATCTCCAACATCTGAAGGTACGAAAAGAAAACAAGCTGCTCAAGCGAGCCTAATCAAGAAGCCACAACCGGCTGGCAAATAAAATAGGAGCACTACATGTCTATCCTATTACATGACCACCATCCAAACCGGTTGAAAATACCCCGAGCTACCATCTCCCATCGGGTAGACGCAGTAGCCAAACGCCCCCTGGCCTCCGTCGGAGTGAGTAACGACCACATACGGATCAATGTTGTGGCCCTGAAGATAACCTACAAAAAGTGAAAGTTCGTTTTTCTGTTAAAAACCAAATCATTTCTGCAGTTCCATACTGCCCATAACCAGGCACACACTCCGACACGAATGTGTCTTGCTACATCCAAGTTAACCCCATCAAGCCATGTTCCAAATAACATATTGATAGAGGTAGGTGGAGTAATATTAAAAGCAATATGAATCGAACGCCAAAGAATCTTAGCCAGCGGACAGTCTAGAAAGAGGTGCCTTATAGTTTCGTTACAATCACAAAAGCTACACCTAGCAGAACCCATCCAATTGCGTTTTGCCAGGTTGTCTTTTGTCAAAATGACTTGTTTATGCACAAACCACATAAACACTTTGATTCGCAAAGGTACCTTAACTTTCCAGACGTGCTTCGAGCAAGGAATGACACTAGTGTTTATGACATCCAGATACATGGATTTGACCGAGAACCTGCCGTCCTTAGTCAGTTTCCAAAACAATCTATCTGGCTGCTGAGACAGCTGGACATCCATCAACCTTCGTACAAGATGAAGCCATGCCTCCCAACGATGGCCTACTAGCGTCCTCCGGAAGCTAATATTGAGAGGCGTGGACTGTAAGACAGTTGCAACATAGGCTTCTCGACGTTGAACAATGTTATACAGAGTAGGATATTGAAGTGCCAGAGGCGTCTCCCCAAGCCACGTATCCTCCCAGAACCTCGTGTTAGCCCCATCACCGACTAAGATTTTTGCCCTGTTAAAGAAGAGGGGCTTGACTCTCATCAACCCTTTCCAAAACGGAGAATCAGTCGGGCGCACAGTCACCTGAGCCAAAGTTTTAGCCTGAAGATACTTATTTCGCAGAATCTGAGCCCATGTGGCCTCTGTCTCGGACGAGAGTTTAAATAGCCACTTGCTAAGGAGACATCTATTCTTGATCTCTAGATTTTCAATGCCTAGACCGCCTTGGTCCTTCGGCCTACAGATCGATAAAAGTCTAACCTCTTCCTGACCCCCACCGGGACCTCAAAAAAGGATAAAAGAAACATGGGCATACTGGTTAAGACTGAATTAATCAGAATTAATCGACCTCCATATGACATGAGCTTCCCTTTCCAACAGCTCAGTTTCTTTTCAAAACGATCCTCGATGCACTTCCACTCCTTGTTCGTCATCTTACGATGGTGAATGGGTATACCTAGGTATGTAAACGGTAGCAAACCCAACTCACATCCGAACAATTGCTTATACGCCTCCTGGTCCTCATTAGCTCTTCCAAAGCAAAACAGTTCGCTCTTATGGAAGTTAATCTTGAGTCCAGACAATTGTTCAAATAAGCACAACACAAGCTTCATGTTCCTTGCTTTCGCCAAGTCATGCTCCATAAAGATGATAGTATCATCGGCATACTGCAGAATGGATATACCACCATCAACTAGTTGCGGAACCAAGCCCGAAACCTGCCCCGCATCCTTAGCCCGACCTATTAAAATGGATAACATATCAACCACTATGTTAAATAGAATCGGTGACATGGGATCTCCTTGCCTTAGTCCTTTATGTGTCTGGAAATAGTGACCTACATCATCATTCACTTTAATCCCTACACTCCCTTTTTGCGTAAAGGACTCAATCTGGTCTCGCCAGGCCTTGTCAAATCCTTTCTTACGCAGCGCCTGTTGAAGGAAAGGCCATTTAACTTTATCGTATGCTTTTTCAAAATCCACTTTAAAAACCACACCATCTAGTTTTTTTGAGTGAATCTCATGGAGCGTTTCATGCAAGACGACCACCCCTTCAAGGATATTTCTGTCTGGCATGAAAGCGGTCTGGGACGGTTGCACAACTGAATGCGCAATCTGCGTGAGTCTGTTCGTCCCAACCTTGGTGAAAATTTTGAAACTGACATTAAGCAAACAGATAGGCCTGAACTGCTCAATGCGAATAGCCTCTGTCTTCTTAGGAAGAAGAATTATCGTTCCAAAATTGAGCTTGAACAAATGAAGCTGACCATTGAACAAATCATGAAACATCGGCAACAGGTCACCCTTAATAAAATGCCAGCACTTTTTGTAGAACTCCGCCGGAAACCCATCTGGTCCTGGCGCTTTATTGTTCTTCATTTGTGAAATGGCCTCAAACACCTCTTTCTCCGTAAAAGGAGCAGTCAAAATCTCATTCTCTTCCGTCTCAAGTTGGGGAACATCCTCAACTCTTGACTCATCCAGGGACACAAAACTCTCTTCCGGAGATCCAAACAACTGCTTATAATAGTTGGTAATGTAAACTTTCAGGTTTTCCTGACCAACTATCGTCCCTTCATCTTGTTCTAATTGAAAAATTATCTTCTTACGATGCTTTCCATTAGCAATCATATGAAAGAATTGAGTGTTGTCCTCTCCTTGGACAACCTTACGAACCTTAGCTCTCAAAGCCCATTTCAATTCCTCCTCGCGGAGAAGCTCTTTCAACCTCAACTCGGCCTCCACTTTAGACTCCAGCTCGGAAGTATCTAAAATAGAGGTTTTAGCTTTTAACTCAAGGGAATGAATAAGCATAAGGAGTCTTTCCTTCTCAGCCTTATATATCCCATTCGTGTCCTTAGCCCATCCACGAAGGAACCTTCGAAGATGACGAATCTTGCACTGCCACCGCTCAATGGGTGACCTTCCCCCCGAGTCTTTAGCCCACTCTCTAGCTAACAACTCAATAAACCCTTCTCTTTCAAACCAGGCAAGTTCGAAGGAGAAAATATTCTTATTACCCATATGAGTTTGAGCTCCAGAGTCGACTAGTAACGGTGTGTGATCCGAGATACCTCGTGTCAATGCCTGCACCATTACCAGAGGAAACTTCTGTTCCCAATCGACGCTCGCCAAAACACGATCGAGCTTCTCAAAAGTCAGAACCGGTAGCGAGTTTGCCCAAGTGAATTTCCTACCCGAAAGCTCTATCTCTCTGAGATCCAAGCTTTCTATGATAGTATTGAACATAAACGACCATCTGCCGTCAAAGTTGTCATTATTCTTTTCCTCCTTTCTTCGAATAATGTTAAAATCCCCACCCACTAAGACGGGTAGTTGCTCGTTACCGCAAACACAGACCAAATCAGCCAAGAAATCTGGCTTGAGTTCTGGTTGCGCAGCCCCATAGACTGCAACCAAAGCCCAATCAAAACCATCTGCTTTAGTTTTGACCCGAAACTTTACCGCAAACTCACCCAACACTACACTCCGAACCTCCAACGTTTCACACTTAACCCCTGTTGGGTTCCGTAGTAATTTCAAAAAAATTCCTACACACACGCAAGATCATGATGATGCATAGCAACGAGAGGGCAGAGTGTTTTCTACGTACCCTTGTAGACCGCAACGGAAGCGTTGACGCAACATAGAGGAAGTAGTCGTACGTCTTCCGATCCGACCGATCCAAGCACCGTTACTTCGGCACCTCCGAGTTCTTGGCACAAGTACAGCTCGATGACGCTCCCCGGGCTCTGATCCAGCAAAGCTTCGGGGATGAGTTTCGTCGGCACAACGGCGTGGTGACGATGATGATGTTCTACCAATGCAGGGCTTCGCCTAAGCACTACTACGATATGACCGAGGTGGAATATGGTGGAAGGGGGCACCGCACACGGCTAAGGAACGATCACGAAGATCAACTTGTGTGTCCTAGGGTGCCCCCCTGCCTCCGTATATAAAGGATCCAAGGGGGGGTACGGCCGGCCTAGAGGAGGCGCGTACGAGGAGTCCTACTCCTACCGGGAGTAGGACTCCCCTCCCGTTCCTTGTCCAACTAGGAGAGGTGGAGGGAGAGAAGGAAAGGGGGAGCGCCGCCCCTCCCTCCTTGTCCAATTCGGACTAGGGGGAGAGGGGGCGCGCGGCCTGCCCTGGCAGCCCCTTCCTCTTCTCCACATTAGGCCCATAAGGCCCATTAACCTCCCCGGGGGGTTCCGGTAACCCCCCGGTGCTCCGGTTTTATCCGAAACTTCCCCGGAACCCTTCCGGTGTCCGAATATAGTCGTCCAATATATCAATCTTTATGTCTCGACCATTTCGAGACTCCTCGTCATGTCCGTGATCACATCCGGGACTCCGAACTAACTTCGATACATCAAAATGCATAAACTCATAATAACTGTCATCGTAACGTTAAGCGTGCGGACCCTACGGTTCGAGAACAATGTAGACATGACTGAGACAAATCTCCGGTCAATAACCAATAGCGGGACCTAGATGCCCATATTGGCTCCTACATATTCTACGAAGATCTTTATCGGTCAGACCGCATAACAACATACGTTGTTCCCTTTGTCATCGGTATGTTACTTGCCCAAGATTCGATCGTCGGTATCCAATACCTAGTTCAATCTTGTTACCGGCAAGTCTCTTTACTCGTTCCGTAATACATCGTATCACAACTAACTTATTAGTTGTAATGCTTGCAAGGCTTATGTGATGTGCATTACCGAGAGGGCCCAGAGATACCTCTTCGATAATCGGAGCGACAAATCCTAATCTCGAAATACGCCAACCCAACATCTACCTTTGGAGACACCTGTAGAGCACCTTTATAATCACCCATTTACGTTGTGACGTTTGGATGCACACAAAGTGTTCCTTCGGCAAACGGGAGTTGCATAATCTCATAGTCATAGGAACATGTATAAGTCATGAAGAAAGCAATAGCAACATACTAAACGATCGGGTGCTAAGCTAATGGAAATGGGTCATGTCAATCAGATCATTCACCTAATGATGTGATCCCATTAATCAAATAACAACTCTTTGTTCATGGTTAGGAAACATAACCATCTTTGATTAATGAGCTAGTCAAGTAGAGGCATACTAGTGACACTTTGTTTGTCTATGTATTCACACATGTATTATGTTTCCGGTTAATACAATTCTAGCATGAATAATAAACATTTATCATGATATAAGGAAATAAATAATAACTTTATTATTGCCTCTAGGGCATATTTCCTTCAACCCCAAGTAAAACCCCACCGGATCTTCCTCGAGGTGGGAGGCAGTGCCAGTCAAAATCAACCCCCCCCCCCCAGATAAGGTACTAAGAAATTGTGGAGAAAAATTACCTCGTCCAGTCTAGGACAAAGCAATAAAGTCTAAATGATGTTCAAGAGAAGCCTCTGCTAGAAACCATCTTTTAGCCAAGTCTTTAAGACCTCTGCTGTTCCAAAAGATGCCTCTCATATTTCATCATGAAATTTTTTAGAGGTACGGATCCTAGCACTTCTACACACAGCCGACGCCGGATAAACCTTCCGTTTCCAGGTCCGTTTAGGCTTAACGCAAACATCAGAAGGTTCGGCACGTTCGGGTTGAGCCTCTACCACCAAAGACTCATCCTCAAGGTTAGATGTTTCAGGGAGGCCATACTCATCCTCCTCCTCCGCCTCCTGTACCGCAGGATCAAGATCAGCACACAAACCATCTAGAACTCTAACCCCAAGCGCATCAATCTCAGATTCATTCATCGGCCTAACCGCCGCCATGTTACGAATCAATTCTAACGCTCGTTCAGCTTCCAAATCTAGCATATCATTAACAGACTTAGAAATCTCTAGATCATTATTACCAAGAGATACTCCTAATTGGTTAGCATTTTGCACAATCTCATCATTGGTAAAATGCATAATAGAATTAGACTTGTTAACAGACATACTAGTAGAAAGCTCGACGTCACGCAACTTGGCCGCCCTCAACGCGCACCTGAGCTGCATGTCATCAACATCCGGCTGCTCCTGCAGTCTCCCGCTGACCCGTCTCCCTGCAGAGACAGGATTCGGGATCCCACCGAAAGCGATGACCTCCTCGCGAGAAGCTGCGCTGGGGAAAGAGCCTCCTGCCCGTCCCCCAACAGCGGTGACCAGCGCCGGGGCCACCGGAGCAACATCCAACGGCGATGAGAGCTCCCAGGGCCCATCGACGGCCACCCCGCCGACGCCCGCGACCGGTGAACTCGGCCTAGCGCGGTCCAGGGAGTCCGGTGCCGCAGCAACCAAACCACCCAGCCCGCCCTCCAGAGCAACAGAATAGGAAAAGACGGCCTCCTGCGCGCCCGCTCCCCCGCAAACCGGCGACCTCATCAAGGGGGCCGCGCCGACCCTTGGGACCGCCAGCGTCAAAGGCCCAGAGGGCCGAGCCTCCTGCTCGCCATCTCCTCCCATGACCACTGGCTCGGCCGCCTCAGCCTGTGCCGAAGGAGAGGAAACAACCGAGGGCGGGACATCCTGCCCCGAAGCACCTCCGCCCTCAGCAGACCTCGACACCCGCAAACTGAGCACCGGGGTCGCAGAACGGACCCTGTCACACGACACCCTCGGCAGAGCCGAGAACGCTCCAAAATGAGCACCGGGGTGGAACCTCATCTAGCCCATTAGGCGTTCTCAAAAGATAGCACGCTCAATCTAAGAATCTATACTACCACCTAGTGGTAGTTACCACCTAAGAATCTATATATATATATGCACTATTTGTTAAATCAATATGTTTTATGTTCAGACGACTAGGATCAGGACTATTCTCAACATTCGGGGTGCAGCCAGTGTTCAGTTGTGCAGCTCAAATCCAAGAAAAACACCAGCAAATAGTGCCTTGGACATACACAAATACAGACAAGTGATTATAGTGTCAGATAAATGTTATATATTTCTTGCGGACGAGCCTGCTGGTGGCGAGTCACAACATGTCACTCCAGTCTAGTGAATTGAGGAAAACAAATACAACTACAGTATAGGGAGCTAACAAGATATGGTACATTTTGAGGATGCTTCTCCGGTGCCCCATTTGAAAACAAAAACTGTCGTCCCAAGGGGAAAACCCCCAAAATTCGAGGACTACTCATGCTGCCCGGGGACCGAACCCTAAGCTGCCGGCCGTTTCCCTCCCCAAACGCACGCGCGGAAGATGTGCTCACGGGCCACCGGTAGAGTGAGGAGCAGGGCCGTTGGATGGCGAGACAACACCGGAGAAGGCGTCGACACAGTGTCAGGGCCCATGTGTGCTGCGTTTGAATCTTCAGTTAAGAACTGCGGAGAAGGCGTATTCCAACAGGGGACAAGTCGTACTTTGTCGACATGAGCAATATATAAGCTCGTCGGCGGCGCTGAGAAATACTAACAAGAAGAGAAAACCTAAATTCTTGGCCTTCAGTTTTTTTTTTTCGATGGTAAAAGAGTTTTATTCCTCATTCATAGGGTTACAATCAACTGGCAACAGCTCCTCCACACATGGAGGGCCCTGCCCAAGCCACACAGCAGTAGTTCTCTCTGTGCGACTATACATAGCCAAACAATCTGCTACCCTATTTTGTTCTCGCTTAATTTTCAAAGGAATAAACTCTCTTTCACCCAACAGATGACGAATCTCCGCTACTAGGTGGCCATATGCCGAGCGGGATAGACTCTCTCCTAACAAAGCTGAAAGAGCCTGAGAAGAATCCGATTGAACGATGATAGGAAGATTGCAGTGCTGAATTGCCAATGCCATCCCTTGCATTAGTGCATGTAGTTCCTCCTCAAGCGCATCATTGCAATTAAAGATATATCGGTAGGCTGCAACGATCACCGACCCATCATGTCTTCTTAGTATCATGCCTGCTGCCGCTGAATCATCCGAAGTTGAGAACGATCCATCGACCGAGAGCGCGGCTTGGCCCTCCGCAGGTCGTGGCCATGGTGCCTGGGCCGCCTCCCTGCGTGGCCTGATCGGGTCTTCACATTTTATTGGCATCTTCCTCCTCAGTAGAGTACCTCCTAGCCAGCTGTAACGAGTGCATATAGCTTTGTAGGTAGTCAGCCGTTACTGCCGGAGCCGGTACCTCTTTGCCATGCGCCAGATCCGACCGCAAGGTCCAGATTCTCCAAATTAGCATGATAGTGCAATCCCGCATAGTATCATCACAGTGCATAAGGATATTCAGGAGCCATTCCTTACCTGTATCTCGTAGCAGTATAGTATCAGGGAGGTTCCATAGTGAGCGCATCTGCGTCCACACTGCTCGAGCATGATCACATGCAACCAGCGCATGGAAGCTGGTTTCTTTTTCCGTACCACAGAGAGGGCATGTATCACGCATGGAGATGTGCCTATATTTCTTGCATTGGTTAGTAGCTAATGCTCCTGACACCACCTTCCACGCCATGATCCTCATTTTAAGCGGCAGCCGAGCATCCCACACTCGCCGCCATATTGCTCTGTTTCCATTAGGGCTAGTGCTAGACGATCCACCAGCTTGCGCCCCATGGGTTTCCGCTGCTAGATGATAGGCGCTTTTGACAGTAAACAAGTCGCTCTTTTCTGGAAACCAAGCCAGAAAGTCCTGGGCTTGGCGCGGTGACGTCCGGATCTTGATGATTTCCCGGACGTCCATATCCCAGAAGTATTGCCGTAGCATCTGCATATTCCATGCACCTGCCTCATCAAGGAAGTCCGCAACCCAATTATATCTGCAGTTCCTCTTGGGTGTGATTGGTTTGAAGTCATGCCCCCTCGGGATCCATGGATCCCTCCAAGTCCTGATTAGCGACCCATCACCAACCCGCCAAATAAGACCCTTCTTTAGCAGTTCAAGTCCAAACAAGATTCCCTTCCACACAGCGGACGAGCTAGAAGGGAAGACTGTATCGAGAAGATTTCCATTGGGATAGTATTTAGCCCGGAGTAGGCGTGCACATAAGCTATCCGGGCTATCGAGCAATCTCCAGGCTTGCTTGGCCAGTAAAGCCTGGTTAAACGCTCTCATATCTCTGAATCCCATACCTCCCATGTCCTTGGGCAGAATCATCTTCTCCCAGCTAAGCCAAGCCATCTTCCTCTTGCCTTGTTCAACACCCCACCAATACTGTCTCATCATACGTGTTAGATCATCACACACAGAGGCCGATAGCCGGAACACACTCATAACATACGTGGGAATTGCTTGTGCCACCGCCTTGATCAAGATTTCTTTATTGCCCGACGAGACATATTGCTCACTCCAATCGATTAATCTTTTTCTCAATCTTTCTTGTAATGATTCAAATTGTCCCTTATGCAATCTCCCTTCCGGAACCGGAAGACCAAGATACTTTGGCTCAAACACCTGTTGCGTAACCTCAAGTATGCGCTTGATCTCATCTGCCTCCACAGTCGAACAGTTGTCTAAAAAAAGAATGGAACACTTCTCTGGGTTAATGAGCTGACTCGTTGCTGAAGTATAAGTGTTCAACAGTCCCTTGACAATGCTCGCCTGCTGGCCAGACGCTTCAAACATCAACATAGTATCATCCGCAAAAAGCAAGTGGGAAATAACTGGTGCACCACGACATATAGACACTCCCTTCAGGGATCCTTCCTCAACTGATTTTGAGAATAAAGCAGATAGGGCATCAGCAACAAAAAGGAATAAAAACGGTGATAAGGGATCACCTTGCCTCAATCCTCTAGAAGGGATGAAACTCTCCAGTAGCTGTCCATTGAATTTGACCGAATATTTGACAGATTTCACACAAACCATAATCCATGAGATCCACTGTTGGGCAAAGCCCCACTTGCCAAGAGCTTTCTTCAAAAAGTCCCAATCGACACGATCATATGCCTTCGATAAATCAAGCTTATAAGCACACGCTGCCTGCCTGGTCTGTTTCAATGATTGTATATGATGAAGGCATTCAAAAGCAATTATAGAATTGTCAGAGATAAGCCTCCCTGGGACAAAGGCACTCTGATTTTTTGATATTAACTCCGCAAGCATCGGCCGTAGCCTGTTGACCAAGCACTTTGAAACGATCTTATAGATAACATTACATAGGCTTATCGGTCTAAAATCCTTTAGTTCCTTAGGAAAGGGAACTTTCGGGATAAGAACGATAGCCGTGTCATTCACCCCCTCACGCATACTTCCTGTCTTAAAGAACTCTAGAACCGCCGCACTTAGATACCTTAATATCCTTTTCGAAAAAGATACCTTAATATCATTAGCTGGTCTTGTAATTTATCCCTAATTCATTCTGGATGACCACTCGCATCACAATTACCAGTATCACCATCTTGAGAGACAGGTCAGGGTGGACACGGTCCGGGCCGGTCCAGTCCCTGACTGAGCTGTCGTTTGGACCGGCCGTCGGCGGTCCGGACCGAGCAGCGTCGCGGTCCTGTTTTCAGGGACCGGACCGCAGCGACGAAAGCCCGAGCCAGACCGAGCGGCTCGTTTGGACCGGCTGATGGTCACCCCAGAGCTCGCACCAGAGCACGACGATGCGGGGAGGGCGCTGGAGGCGGCATGGCTCGTCGTGGAGGTGTCCGGCGACTTCTATGACTCACGGTGGACGGCACGGCGGCCAGGCAGAGCTCGGCATGAAGAATCTGGCACGACGGCCGGTGCACGACGGCTGGTGTACAACGGCGGTATAGGGCCTCCCGCTTCAAGTTCTACCTTCCAGGTGATAGATCCGAGCATGGCGCATCCAGTAGACATGCTTTCCAGCGTCAGGGAGGCCGGTGGCCGCGCGGATGCACGACGGCGGCGCTGACCAGCGCACGACCGACGCGCCCGCCATGCAGCTCTGGTCACGCGCTTGCCACGCGCCCGCGACGACCTCAACACGCCATCGCCACGCCCTTGCCACGCCCTCGCCACGCCCCTGTCTCGTCCTGACATGCCCCCGCCACGGCCCCGCCATGCCACAGCTCGTGTTCGTCGGTCCGTTCGGTCGGACCGAGCTTTAACCGGACCGGACCGAGGGATTTTCGGTCCCGTTTGCAGGGCCCGGACCGGCTAGATTTCATGTCGGGCCAGGACCGAGCGGGACACGAGCCGGTCCTAAAAGACCGCTCGTGCCGTCCACCCTGAGAGACAGGCGTGCCATGCGGGCCGATCACGGCAGCTTGTGACGGTGACGAAGACAGAAGCAAGGGTTTATGGAGGGGGGGGCAACGGGAAGCGGGCACGATTTTGAACATATACGGTGGAAGAAACAAGCACCATGTGAGGGGGGACGTCGTTGTTATTTGTGTTTTTTTTACAAACATGCAAGCACTTACAATTATTATACCCTCGGAGTTGAACTTGTTGCTTTAGAGCATCTACACCCGCATATAACAAATATGGTCTTCTATACGTCCGTGGAGATGGCGTGGTCACCCGTCAATATTTGTCTATTGCATCCATATACTTCAAACTTCATTCCTCAAATCCATACTACCCCATACAACATACAAAATCTGCGTACTACTACACGCTACATATATAAACCTAGCCTACTCCTACTCATCGTCAGAAATGTAGACGACCTCCATGTCGCAGTGCTGGATGGACCTGCCACATGGTGGATGGTCGCCTCCTGCGGCTCCGGCTCCTCGTCAGGCTCCATGTTCACGAAGATTACGTCCACCTCCTGTCGTGCCTCGCGGAGGTAGCAGCGGTTTGCCTCCACCTTTGCCCATGCCAAATCCGGCTCGGGCAATTGGAAGTGCCGACTCCACCTTGCCTTCCTCCTCCTCATCCATCACCGTGTGCGCCTCCTCCTCCACCTCCTCATGCTTCGGAGAGTCCGAAGGAAGGCCGGCAGGAATCCGTGTGACGTGTCAGGCCTGAATCTGCTCTGGGAGTTGCATCCGGTGCTCCGAAGGGAGCATAGCGTACGTGGTGATCCGCTATCAGGCCAAAGCTACGACAGCAATCAGCGAGCGGATGGGGGGCGTGGGCGCGGAGGGAAGAGAAATGTGGTGCGGCTAGGGTTAAGGGTCGTAGTCCGGCTTAGTTAGTTGGATTTGTCGGATGTCCTGCACATCAGTCCGACGTGGCGGATGCATCCGAACCTCCACATATTCATCCTAGATTTATGGATATGAGGGGTGTCGTGGTTCTAACTCTGACAGTGATGTAGGGGGGTATGTATGGAGAGGCTAGGTCTCAGCTATTGGGAAGTTGTAAACACACCAAGATGTACGAGTTCAGGCCCTTCGCGGAGGAAGTAACAGCCCTACGTCTCGGTGCCCAAAGGCGGTCGATTGGATTACTGGCGTGTGAATAACAGGGGTGCGAACCCTTCATACTGAGGAAGGGGGTGGCTTATATAGAGTTCGCCGGCCCCCTCCTGCCCTCAGTAATGCAGGGTTTAAGGTACATTTAGGGTCGGGCGTTACTGGTAACGCCCCTAATAAAGTGCTATAATGACCATAAAGACTACTCAATAGCCGACCGTTTGCCTGCGGAGTGACTTTAGGTCTTCTGGCAGTCGAGTGGTTGGCTTCGTGGTCGAGTGATAGCTTCTTGGTCGAATGTCTTGAATCCATCGAGTGGGATACCTTCAAGTCGATTGAAAGGTGACTTCCTCTAGGGACGTCCTTGGGTAGGTCTCTTTGGACGGGTCCGTGCCCCTACCCTAGGTACGTAGCTTCATCATTAGCCCCCGAATGGATCGAGGTTTTGAGTGGGGAAAGAGTTGGGGAACTCTCCAACTGGCTCTTTGGGCTACGTGAGTGCCTCGCTTTGGGCCAATCGTCACGGATGACGTTGCCGACCTTTTTCAGTCGCCTTGATCCATTCCAGGCCTTTCGTCGAGTGAATTTCTTTACTTGTGACATACCGAGCGCCGGCGCGGGCGGGGTCTTCTGTTTTGACAAGTTGTTTTGCGGCCCGCGAATGTCGCGGGATTCGGATTTTGGGAAGCGCGCGAGACAGGAGCGGCCGCAGTAATCGGAAGCGATAAAGTGGAGGCTCCTCGATCCTCGCGACACCTTTTTCGCCACGTACTGCGCGCGCGTCTGCTGCGGGATTTGACTGGATAGCCTGGGCCTACCAGTCAACCACTCGGAAGCGGTCCCTTATAAGTTGTCGGCTCGGGGTTTCCAAGTCGTGCGCTCCTTTCTGCTTTCTTCTTCCTCTCTTCCTTCGCAAGCCCTTCCGCCACCTCCATTCTCGCCCCAGCGCAGCAGGCCCGTGCGAGACTTCGCCGGCGACGATGACGAAGGGCAAGACCTCCGCTCTGGAGCGCGCGAAGAAGGCGGCGGCGCAGGGGAAGGGGAAAAGATCTGCTCGGGGCGGATCCTCCTCTAGGACCGCTCTGCCCAAAGGTTGGATCCAGGGCGACTGGATGCCGTCGGTGCTCCGACAAGAGGACCTCGACGACATGGTCGAGGGGGGAGTCATTCCCCACAAAGCCGCACGTCTCCCGGGGGGAGAGATCGAGCCTCAACCCCGCGATGGTGAGTGCGTGCTCCTAGCCACCCATATCGACTGAGGGTTTTCTCTGCCGCCCCATCCTTTTTTCCGGAGTTTCCTGAATTTCTTCGGAGCGCAGCTCCATCACTTCACTCCCAACTCCATCGTATACCTCGCCGCTTTCATTTCTATGTGCGAGGCCTTCTTGGGTTGCCGCCCCCACTGGGGACTCTTCAAGCACATCTTTACCTGTCGCTCTCAGTCGGTCAAGAAGGCCAAGTCGACTGACGAGAGGACGCAGGTGATCCAGTTGTGCGGGGGCTTGGCGATCTAGACGAGGGGGAAGAGCTGTTTTCCATCCATTACTTTCCCGGAGTTGGTCCGTGGTTGGCAGGCGACTTGGTTCTACTGTCAGGACCAGGCGACCCCAGGACAGTCGACTGGTCTTCCTCCTTTCTCCCTCGACCGAGCTGAAAAACCCGCTTCTCTGAAAGTGGCACCAGAGGAAAGGGCCTAAGTCAAAGTGTTGGCCGGTCGAGTGGTTGAGCTCGTCCGTGAGGGTGTGACTGGGATGGACCTGCTGGAGGTCTTCCTCCAGAGGCGCATCCAACCGCTCCAGGCCCGTGACCACCCGATGTGGTTGTACTCGGGTCTCGATGACACCACTCGGATCCACCCGGAGGAGGTCACCGACGAGATGCTGGAGGGGTGGCTGTCGAGCATCACGGGGAACAAAGACAACCCCCGAGGAGCCAGGAGGGTAACTCCACTCGACAGCTCGTATGAAGAGGACCAGGTATGTCTTTATGCTCCCGACTGAAATCTTGTTTTCTGCATTGGTCTTTTTTGAGTTGGTCGATTGACTTTCGTCTTGTCTATTATTTTCCAGGCGACCACCGAGATGTACTCGACGCCCAACGGGGCTCAGGAGCCAACTGAGGAAGGGGAGGCGAGTGGAGGTGAGAGTGGGGACGACCAACGTGAGTGGGAGTCCGACGGTGAAGGGGAGGGAGACGACAACGTCGACTCCAGCGAAGAGGAGGAGGAGGAGGTCGAACCCCCTCGCCCAGAGGGGCGGTCCAAGCACACACACGACCTAGCACGGGAACGTGGCAAGGCGACTGCTTCTGTTGGGCAGTCGTCGAAACGCCCTCGGACCTCTTCCCCTACGCCGACTGGAAAGGTTCCCAAGCACCCACGCACGACGCTGTCCAAGCCGCCCAAGGCTCTGCCCAAGATGAAGATAGCTGTCCCTACCATTTCTGGGTAATAATAAAACTTGCTTTCCTTCGTCGACCATGGACAGATCCTTGTTCGATTCATTGAGCCAACTGACTAGCTTTCGGGATTTGCAGCGCTACTACTTCTGAGGTCTCCGCCAAGGACGACGACCAAGAGATGGAGGATGCTGTTACCTCCAACCCTGGTATGATTACTGACGTTCTGCCTTGAGTCGACTGATCATTTATTGCAACTTTGGTCGATTGAATGTTTCCTTTGTAGCCCCTCCTCATGTTATCGACCTCCCGGATGACGACGACGATGGTCCGTTGAGGGTGAGGAGGCATAAGAAGGCGTCGGCTGACGAGGCCCCCCACTCCGCTCCGGCGTCCGAGGCCGTAGCTTGGGATGGTGGTGACACCGCTCGGGCTTCTGTGACCTTCGCCGTTCCTCTGGCGAGTGCGCGGCCCTCGTCGTCGACTGCGGATCCGTCTTCGCTTTTTGCCGCATACCCCGTCCCTGAGGACCAAGCGGCTGCTGCCAAGGAGGCTATACGCCAGGCGGGGATCATGATGGAGCAAGTGAAGATGGCTCGGGAGGCCAGCCAAGCAGCCTATGACGCGAGTTCGGCTCTTCAGAGCAACGTCCAGGTCAGTCGACTTCAACACTTGTTCTGTTATGATATGCTGTTTGAAGAGTCTCTTTTCCGAAGATCTTTTGTATCTGTATCTGTACACCCACTGGGTGTGTCTGCCAATCCTTGGACGAGTGGGGGCACGCTGAGTGCACCCACTGGGTGTAGTCCCCGAGACTACGGTGGACTGCTGGCAGTCAATTGTAGTCTTTACATTGTGTTGCTGTAGCTGTATTTCTTCACTCGGTTTGGTCGGGCCAGGTCGAGTGGAACTTTTTCTCTCTTTCTCTTTTTTTTGGTCAAACCAGTGGGGGCACGCTGAGTGCACCCACTGGGTGTAGTCCCCGAGACTACTGTCGAATGTTTTTTGATTCGGCTGTGGTCTTAGAAACGTCATCATTGTCTCTTAGTTACTCGAAAGCAACTTATCTTGGACGTCTGTTGACTGATTTTTCTTTTTACAGAAATCTTGCGAACTTGTAGCTCGCTATACTGAGTTGGAGAATCAGCAGATCCAGCTCAACCTTAGCTTGAAGCTTGCTCAGGAGAACTTGAAGAAGGCGCAAGAAGAAGCAAAAGGTATGGCTGGTGAGGTTCTCCATTCTTAACGGGTGACTTTTCTTTCTTGTCCATTCTTGATGTTGGTTCCACTCGACGCACCGCAGATAAACTGGAGGAAGCTCTGAAGAAGAAGGACCAAGATCTTGCAGAGGCACAGAAGGAGGCCTCGAGCAAAACGAAGCTCACAGAAGAGAAACTGGCTTCGGTCGGAGCTCTTGAACAGGAGAACTCCAGACTGAAGACTGCTCTCGAGGCAGCTAATTGAGACGCCAGTCGACTGAAGAAAGAGAAGATGGCGCTGCACGACAAGGCAGGTAAGTTGTCGGGGAAGGTAAAAGATCTGGAGGCTTATCTCGGTGGACTCGCCAAGAAGCTGTTTGTCATGCTCGAAGGTAATTATTCCAACCCGGTTGTCTTGTAGTTGTCGAGCCTGCGTACGGCCACCGTCTTACCCTTGAATCGTGTTTGCAGAATTCTGCCACAATTTTGAAGAGGAGACCAGTCGAGTGGAACCAGGCTTGGACCTTGTTAACTCTCTCGTGAAGGACGAGGCTGCAATGAACATGCTCCATCTGGAGTCTCGTACTGCCAGCATCGTTGACTATCTGGCTCGGCTGAAAGTTGCGATGTCGCGGATCGACGCATCACTCTGGCCTGGGACGACGCTTCAAAACGATCTCGAGTCTCTGATGGCTCGACTTAACAAAGTCCCAGGTCGTGTGGCGGAATGGAAGAAATCTTCTACTAGATGTGGTGCTGATGTCGCTCTGTCCCTGGTCCACGTCCATTGCAAGGAGGCGCGAGATGAAAAGCTGGCGGCCATCCAAGTTGCCAATACCAGGAAGCACAGCTTTCAAGACTTCATGGAGACCTTCATTGCTGCTGCCACCCGTATTGCCGACGGGATCGACTTGGATGAGTTCGTCGCCCCTTCCAGTCCTCCTCCTGAGGAGTGAAAACTTTAAATTTACCTCGGAATGCCGAGTGGATTTGTAACCGTTTAAACTCTGCCTTAAATTTGCCTCAGGATGCCGAGTGGACTTGTAATAGTTAAACTCCGCCGAGCCAAGGGCTCGAGTACTTTGAGGTCTGGGACCTTTTAGGCTTTATCTGAACTTGATTTCTCGTTGGATACCTTCATGGTTTGATTCGTCGAGTGGAACTTGATCTTCACTCGGAATAACCTTGTATTTGCGGCGCAACTCCGAAGGCGAAGGTAGCGGTCGACTTGCGCCTCATCGTCCTTTCGGATTGGGTTGTGTCTGTACTTAGGCGAGCACTGGGCCGCAGCTAAGTCCCCAAGTGGGAGGTTTGCTCTCACTCGATAGGATTTTTAAATACTTAGGCAAGCGCTGGGCCACAGCTAAGCCTCCGAGTGGGAGGTTTGCTCTCCACTCGGTAGGATTTTCAAACTTAGGCGAGTGTCTGACCGCAGCTAAGTCTCTTAGTGGGAGAACTTAGGCGAGTACTGGACTGCAGCTAAGCCCCTGAGTGGGAGGTTTGCTCTCCACTCGGTAGGATTTTTCAAACTTAGGCGAGTGTCTGACCGCAGCTAAGTCTCTTAGTGGGAGAACTTAGGCGAGTACTGGACTGCAGCTAAGCCCCCGAGTGGGAG
>NC_041380.1:604359554-604390617 GCF_002162155.2 Triticum dicoccoides | reverse complement strand
TAGGATTTTTTCAAACTTAGGCGAGTGTCTGACCGCAGCTAAGTCTCTTACTGGGAGAACTTAGGCGAGTACTGGACTGCAGCTAAGCCCCCGAGTGGGAGGTTTGCTCTCCACTCGGTAGGATTTTTTCAAACTTAGGCAAGCACTGGGCTGCAGCTAAGCCCCCGAGTGGGAGGTTTGCTCTCCACTCGGTAGGATTTTTTCAAACTTAGGCGAAACGGATTCACAGCTAAGTCACCCACTGGGGGATTTCGTATGTAAACAAAAGTGACAGCAATTATTGGAACACTCTTGCCTTTGATAAAAACGAACTGCAGAAATTTTTCTTATTACATCTCTTCCAAGGGAGAACTCAAGTGTAAAAGGGGCGGAGTAGTTCTGCATTCCAAGCTCGTGGCTCGTCGATCTGGTGATCAACATTGTAGAGGTGATATGCTCCATTGTGAAGGACTCTGGTGACGATGAAGGGGCCTTCCCAAGTGGGAGCAAGCTTGTGTGGTTTCTGTTGATCCACTCGGAGGACCAAATCTCCTTCTTGGAAGGCTCGACTCTTCACATTCCGGGCGTGGAATCGACGCAAGTCTTGCTGATAAATGGTCGATCTGATAATGGCCATCTCCCTCTCTTCTTCTAAGAGGTCGACTGCGTCTTGCCGGGCTTGTTCTGCTTCATCTTCGGTGTAAAGTTCGACTCGGGGTGCGTTGTGAAGAAGATCGCTCGGCAGAACTGCTTCAGCTCCGTAAACCAGAAAGAATGGGGTTCTTCCAGTCGACCGGTTAGGGGTTGTTCTTAATCCCCATAGAACTGACGGAAGCTCGTTGACCCAGGCACCTGCCGTGTGCTTGAGATCACGCATCAGTCGAGGCTTTAGTCCTTTGAGAATCAGACCATTTGCTCTCTTAGCTTGTCCATTCGACTGGGGATGGGCGACCGATGCGTAGTCGACTCGAGTGCCTTGAGAGGCGCAAAAAGCTCTGAACTTGTCCGAATCAAAGTTTAACCCATTGTCAGTGATGATGCTATGCGGGACTCCATATCTGAATGTTAGCCCTTTGACGAAACTAATAGCAGTGCAAGCATCAAGATTCTTGATGGGCTTAGCTTCAATCCATTTGGTGAATTTGTCGACTGCCACAAGCACATGAGTGAAACCGCTCCTGCCTGTTCTCAGTGGACCAACCATGTCTAGTCCCCAGACAGCAAAGGGCCAAACGAGTGGAATGGTCTTCAGGGCTGATGCAGGCTTGTGTGACATGTTGGAGTAGAACTGGCATCCTCCACACTTGTCGACTATCTCTTTTGCCATCTCATTTGCTCTTGGCCAGTAAAATCCCACTCGGTATGCTTTAGCCACAATGGTCCGAGAGGACGCATGGTGACCACAGGTTCCCGAGTGGATATCATCAAGGATTATCTGACCCTCTTCTGGTGTTATGCACTTCTGACCGATTCCAGTCGCGCTCTCTCTAAACAATTGTCCTTTTATGACTGTGAAGGCCTGGGATCGGCGGACGATCCGTCGAGCCTCTTCCTCGTCCTCTGGGAGTTCTTTCCTTAGGATATACGCGATGTACGGTATCGTCCAGTCGGGAGTGATTGTCAAGACTTCCATGATTAGGTCGACCACAGCAGGAACTTCGACTTCAGTCGGATCTGTGGCACTTTTCGGCTGCGAGGCTTCTTTTGTAAAAGGATCCTCTTGGACTGACGGTGAGTGAATGTGTTCCAGGAACACGTTGCTGGGAATGGCTTCTCTCTTGGAGCCTATCTTTGCCAAATCGTCAGCTGCCTGATTTTTCAGTCGGGGGATGTGATGAAGCTCTAACCCCTCGAATTTCTTGTCTAGCTTTCTCACTGCATTGCAATATCCAGTCATTGCCGGACTTCTGACGTCCCACTCCTTCATCACTTGATTAACCACCAAATCTGAGTCGCCATAGACCATGAGGCGACGGACACCGAGTGAAATGGCCATGCGCAACCCATACAAAAGTGCTTCATATTCTGCTTCATTATTGGAGGAATCGAAGTGAATCTGGAGAACATATCTGAGCTTATCTCCTCGGGGGGAGACTAGGACTACCCCAGCACCAGAACCATTCAGCATTTTAGACCCATCGAAGAACATGGTCCAGTGCTCCGAGTGAACTTGAGTCGGAAGTTGCTGTTCAATCCACTCGGCGATGAAATCTGCGATTGCTTGGGACTTGATAGCCTTCTTTACTTCAAACTTGATATCTAAGGGAAGGAGTTCAATCGCCCACTTGGCCACTCGACCAGTTGCATCTCTGTTGTGCAGAATCTCTGAGAGTGGGGCGTCGCTGACGACTATAATGGAGTGGTCAGAGAAGTAATGTGCAACCTTCTTGGTGGTCATATAAATCCCATATACAAGCTTCTGGTAGTGGGGGTATCTTTGTTTTTTGAAGGGGTCAAAACTTCAGACACATAATATACTGGGCGCTGAACTCTGAAGGCCTTTCCTTCTTCTTCCCGCTCGACCGTGAGTACTGTACTGACAACTTGTCCCGTGGCCGCAATATACAGCAGCAGAGGCTCTTTGCTGATTGGGGCAGCAAGCACCGGCTGGGTGGAGAGCAGGGCTTTGAGCTCTGCAAACGCTGCGTCAGCTTCTGGAGTCCACTCGAACTTGTCAGACTTCTTCAGCAGTCGGTAGAGAGGCAACGCCTTTTCACCGAGACGAGAAATGAATCGACTCAGAGCGGCCAAGCAACCTGTAAGCTTCTGGACGTCGTGTACACGCACAGGGCGCTTCATCCGGAGTATGGTGCCAACTTTCTCGGGATTGGCGTCGATTCCTCGTTCGGAAACGAGAAAACCGAGTAACTTTCCACCTGAAACTCCGAATGTGCACTTTGATGGATTGAGCTTGATATCATATCTTCTGAGGTTAGCAAAGGTTTCGGCAAGGTCAGTCAGTAGGTCGGAACCTTTCCGTGACTTAACCACAATATCATTCATGTATGCTTCTATGTTCCGACTGATCTGGGTGAGCAAACACTTCTGAATCATCCTCATGAACGTGGCTCCAGCATTCTTGAGGCTGAAAGGCATGGTGACATAACAGAAGCACCCAAATGGGGTGATGAAAGCCGTTTTGATCTCGTCGGGTCCATACAGACAGATCTGATGGTACCCTGAATAAGCATCTAGAAAAGACAAACGCTCGCACCCCGCGGTCGAGTCCACTACCTGGTCGATGCGGGGGAGAGGGAAATGATCTTTCGGGCAGGCCCGATTGATGTGTTTAAAGTCAATGCACATGCGAAGTGACTTGTCCTTCTTGGGGACCATGACAACATTGGCGAGCCACTCGGAGTGGTAAATCTCTCGGATGAACTCCGCTGATAAGAGCCGAGCCACCTCCTCGCCAATAGCTTTCCTCTTCTGGACGGCAGACCTTCGAAGATGTTCTTTCACAGGCTTGAACTTCGGGTCGACTCGTAGACGGTGCTCAGCCAGCCCCCTGGGAACTCCAGGCATGTCAGAAGGCTTCCATGCGAAGACGTCCCAGTTCTCATGGAGGAACTGGATGAGCGCTTCTTCCTATTTGGAGTCGAGCGTCGTCGAGATGTGAGTCGGAGCAGCGTCGGGGTTGGTCGGATGAATGTGAGCTGTCTTAGTTTCACCGGAGGACTGAAAAGCAGATTCTGAAGCAGGCTTCTTGGCTCGTAGCAATTCACTCGGGTCAGCAGTCTTCTGGTACTCTTGCAGCTCAACAACTGCCATCTGAGCATCAGCGATCTTTGAGCCTTTCTGAAAACACTCTTCTGCTTTCTTTCGGTTGCCTGTAACAGTGATTACACCTTTGGGGCCAGGCATCTTCAGTTTGAGGTACACGTAACATGGTCGAGCCATGAAGCGTGCGTAAGCTGGCCTGCCCAGAATGGCATGATAGGCACTTTGGAAGTCAATAACCTCGAATGTCAACTTTTCCTTGCGGTAATTCTTTGAATCACCGAAAACCACATCAAGAGCAATCTGGCCGAGTGACACAGCCTTCTTCCCAGGAATGACTCCGTGGAAGCTCATGTTACTGGTACTGAGTCTGGACATCGGAATGCCCATCCCTTTCAATGTTTTAGCATATAGTATGTTCAAGCCACTGCCACCATCCATCAGGACTTTGGTCAGTCGAGTGCCTTCGACAACTGGGTCGACCACCAAAGCTTGCCTCCCAGGGGTGGCAATGTGCATAGGGTGATCGGACTGGTCGAATGTGATGGCAGTCTGCGACCACTTCAAATAACTGGGTGTCGCCGGAGCAACCATGTTCACCTCATGGTTAATGACTTTCAGTCGACTTTTGCTTTCGACATCAGCAAAAATCATCAGGGTGGAATTGATTTGGGGGTATCCATCGTCGCTATCTTCCTTGTCCTCGACTCTGTCCGACTCTTTTTCCTTATCTTTGGGCTGTTTGCCTTGAAACTGCTGGATTAGGAGCCGGCACTGTCGAGTGGTATGCTTTGGGTAAATAAAATTACCCTCTTCATCTTTCTTGGTGTGGATGTGACATGGCAGATCCAAAACATCGTTTCCATCCTGATCCTTGACTTTCTTGGGCTTCCAGGTGCCCTTGGGTTTTCCCTTGAAGTTTCCCTGGGCTACGGCCAGGGCCTCCCCAGGAGCGGCTGGCTCGGCCTTCCGCTTCTGTTTCCGACTGGAGTTTCCTCCGGTTTCTTGGGCGACTGCCTTGTGCTTGCCACTCCGGAGTCGGTCCTCGTCTTCACCATTAGCGTACTTGGTGGCAATCTCCATCATCCGATTCAGAGACATCTCTCCAGTTCGACCGAACTTCAGATTCAACTCTCTGTATTTAACGCCTTCCTTGAAGGCACAAACTGCTTGATGGTCTGGCACATTCTCAACCGAGTGATGCAGTGTGATCCACCTCTGGATGTATTCCCTCAGAGTTTCATTCGGCTTCTGCATGCAAGACCGCAACTCTGTAAGGCCTGCAGGTCGCTTGCGTGTTCCTTCAAAGGTTGTGACAAACACTCGGGAGAGGTCCTCCCAAGTGTAGATGCTGCTGGGTGCCAACTGATTCAGCCACGCTCTGGCTGAGCCCTCTAACATGAGAGGCAAATACTTCATGGCCACCTCATCATTGCCACCGCCGATCTGTACAGCCACTTGGTAATCTTCGAGCCAAGTGTCAGGCTTAGATTCGCCGGTGAACTTGCTGACCCCAGTCGCCAGCCTGAAGTTGGGAGGAATCACTGCGGCTCTGATGGCTCGACTGAAACACTCTGGCCCTGAAGCACGTGCTCTGCTGCTGGCAGGCACATCTCTGTTGTGGCCCTCTCGATGAGCTATGTTCCTGTCAACCAAACCTTGAACGAGGATGATCTCGCATCAAAGCCTGGCTCTCTGGGGTCGACTGGAATCCTCTGCCCAACACTATGAGGGCGTCTGTCATCTTGCCATCGAGGCGCATATGACCCACTCCTCGGGGGACGGGTTGGCACTCGACGTCGATCATCACGGTCGAATCGGTGATCATACTGCTCATTCCTCCTGTACTGATCATGCCGGTCACCACATCCCTCACGCCTCGGGGGCGATCTCGGGCTGTGAGCCGACTCGACTGTATCTGTTGCGACGGATCGACTGTGGATCCTGTTCCGCGACTGAGAGATAGCGGAATTCTGGTTTCCCGCCGCCCGGAGCAGCGCTCTGATCTGCAACAAGCCCCTGCCCGCCTCCGACTGGGAGGGCTGAATTGATTCTGCTATACGGGCCGCAGCGGCCAAATTCTGAACTGGGGTTCGGTATACCTGCGGCGGCGGAAAGAGCTGACGCCGACTGGACTCGGGAGCTTGCTGACGTCAACTGGACTCGGGAGCCCGCTGACGCGCTTGCTCGTCGAGTATCCGCTGGAGATTCTCCAGTCGAGTGCGCTCGGCCAGGTTAGCCAAGCGCGCGTCCTCCAAGGCCCGGGCCTCGGGGGTTTCTCCGACAATAGGAGTGTGGAGCGCGTCCATGTTCCGACGGCGAAGCTCCTCTCGCTGCAATGATGTGAGAGGTTCGGGGAGATACTCATCGTGGGGATGCGACGGGTCGCCCCCACCCGCGCCTCCATCAGCGCGAGGGAAACCGGGAGGACTGTGCGTCCCATCGACCGCCAGAACCTCAGCCGCTGGGTCGCTGCTGTCGCACTCGGATGCGGTCTCCGTGGAGCCAGTTGACAGGTCGAACAGGCCGCAGAGGGATTCGTCGGGCTCGATTGCCGCGACTTGCAGGGTGGCCGACTGGCGAGCCATGACATGCCTCACCCACCTCTGAAGTCTCGACCGACCGGAGCGCTTACGCCGGTGGGAGACAGAGCGAGGAGACGATACGGGGGCCGACCGATACTGGGTCGATGGCTGCCGCTGGAGGACGCCACGAACGCATGCACGGAAATGCGTCGCGCCGCGGATGGGGAGCGCGTCGATGTCGAGTGGTGCCTCCTGGAGCCAGGCGGAGTCGTCGGCGATGAACGTGAGCGCGCCGAGACGGATCTCGCGGCCCTCCACCAAAACTCCGCACGAAACCATGATCAAAGGGATCGAAAAAATCGCAACTTCTCCAATTAGGCGCTAAGATTCCTGCCCCAAGGTGGGCGCCAACTATCGTGGTTCTAACTCTGACAGTGATGTAGGGGGGTATGTATGGAGAGGCTAGGTCTCAGCTATTGGGAAGTTGTAAACACACCAAGATGTACGAGTTCAGGCCCTTCGCGGAGGAAGTAACAGCCCTACGTCTCGGTGCCCGGAGGCGGTCGATTGGATTAATGGCGTGTGAATAACAGGGGTGCGAACCCTTCATACTGAGGAGGGGGGTGGTTTATATAGAGTTCGCCGGCCCCCTCCTGCCCTCAGTAATGCAGGGTTTAAGGTACATTTAGGGTCGGGCGTTACTGGTAACGCCCCTAATAAAGTGCTATAATGACCATAAAGACTACTCAATAGCCGACCGTTTGCCTGCGGAGTGACTTTAGGTCTTCTGGCAGTCGAGTGGTTGGCTTCGTGGTCGAGTGATAGCTTCTTGGTCGAATGTCTTGAATCCGTCGAGTGGGATACCTTCAAGTCGATTGAAAGGTGACTTCCTCTAGGGACGTCCTTGGGTAGGTCTCTTTGGACGGGTCCGTGCCCCTACCCTAGGTACGTAGCTTCATCAAGGGGTACCAGTCAGCCCGAACATATAGGGCCGGTTTGAGAAGCTCAACGAGTCACGTTTATGTGACCGGACCATATGCCCGGACATATAGGAAGGTTTTGAGGATGTCGGATGTAGATGTTCTGACAGGGCTAGCAAAGTATGCTATTGTTCCATGGTAGCAATTTTGAAGCCACGAAAATGGGTGACCTCGATTGGAAGTCGTTCATTGATACCTCTAATCTAAGAGAAAAGGTGTTATGGATGCCCTTAGTGCTGGATCTACATGAGCATGTCTCTCCGAGGGAAAACACAAAATAAAAATATGTGTGTGTATTGGGGAGGTGGACAAATGACTTTATTTTCTTTACTTTAATCCCCCTAAAATTTATAAATGTTTGGGACGTGAATCTGCATTTTTGAAGTTTTAGGGCTAACATGACACACACCCATTAGTTATAGGAGCTATGATGCATTTTACTCACTGTGTTACCATCCAAAGTTTAATATGTGGCTTTAGTGGCATTCCAATGTGCATGGTGTTGTCGCTTAGGTCCCTGAACTTCCGAGGATATTTTGATAAGTGAAAGTGAGAGGATGATATTCGAGTACAAAACATTTGTTGACATCTCACACACTCTAAAGGATCATACCGGTCAGAACTTGGCTAGATCAATCTCCTTAGGGACACTTGTTGTACCCACACATTACGAAACACATGATCAAGATATTCATGGATATTAAAATAGACACAAACTCACGTAACATAATATAAAATACATCTAAGTGGCACAAATTGTTTGGTGGATGAATGTGATTTTGTCACCATTTTATACTTTGTCTGAATTTAGACAAAATTCTCTTCAAAGCATAATGTCCCAAACAAAATTTTGGAATATCAAACTAACTTACACGAGAATAGAGCCCTGTATTAACAATGGTATTTATTCACGCAACAAAAACATTCGCAATTTTTGAAGTATCATAGGTGTGTGTTTTTAGTGATACATAGTTGAGTTGCATAGTAATGAAGTTAGTTTTATTATTTGAAAAATGTTATATGGATAATAGGGGCAATAAAGGAAAAAAGTTAGACTGTTTAATAAAGATTCAACAATAAAATTAGTTAAGATTTAGGAACAATGAGTTATAAACAAGTAAAAAAGATGCAATTTTAACTTCATATCGGCCCGTGGTGAAGTTGGCAGGCCGGCGAGCGGTTGATCCTGATCCAGATGTGCGCGGCCCGTGATGAAGTTGGCAGGTCGACCGATTGATCCCGATCCAGACGCGCGCGGCCCATGAATCAATTTCTGAGCAGGTGGATTTTGATCGATTCTGCAAGGAGGGGAACTACAGACCCAAATGATATCCAATACGAAAATAGTCCCCACTTTTGCTTGTCTTGTGGTCGCTTAAGCCACTCGGATTTATTCTGTCCGATGCCTGGTACTAGAGATGAGAATGGGGACTTGCCTTTTGGCAAAGGCCTACGGTCGCCGGACAAGAAGAAGAGAGCTGCATCTTATGAGAGTTCTTCAAGGTCCCAACGGTCAAGATCCAGCAAGAATGAAACCAAGAACTATAGTACTACAGCAAATGGAGGTGATTTCCCCCATGAAACGCACTACAACTCCAAAACGCAAGGGGGGTCCCCCGACTCAGGTATCCCGCAGGATTGAGCTGCCCCTCTTGACAAACCATGCTGCAAATGATATTGATGGGAAGGAGCACCCAGATGCGGTCGTGTGCAACGATGGAGACGACATTGAGGACGATGGTATGGTTAGAGAACCAAAGAAGAAGAAACCAACGCCTAACAAATCCGAAACTTCGGTAGAGGCTGCTAGTCAACAATGGGTGGTGTCGATCTGCTAAGGCGACCACAACGTCCAGATCGTGGCGTCCACATGAGGGGTAGGTCAGTCTTGGGACGGCGGTGGCGTTAAGGCCGCAGCAACCATTGTGTGGAGTGGACCGGCACTGGCCGCGTGCGTGTCCAGACGGTGTGTGGACATGCGAGGAGTGGAGCACGGCAGAGGCGCAGCTTATTGGCAGTCCAGATCGAATGGGTCTCGGGCGGCGAGGCAGCTCACAACGTCCAAGTGAGGGGCGGCCGCCGACGTGGTGAAGGGCAGTGGCGTTGGATCGCGGGGAGTCAACGTAGACCCAAAGGATGCTGGCGGCGAGGCCCATCGTGGACCATGTCAGAG
This sequence comes from Triticum dicoccoides, assembly GCF_002162155.2. Taxonomy (NCBI): domain Eukaryota; kingdom Viridiplantae; phylum Streptophyta; class Magnoliopsida; order Poales; family Poaceae; genus Triticum; species Triticum dicoccoides. The sequence continues at coordinate 604,381,240 of NC_041380.1, read as the reverse complement.
ACGAGGCGAGGTGGCACTGGAGTCCGTAGCGGTTTCAGAGATCGTGAATAAGGGAGCTGAGGGATCGTGGCCAAAGCGTTGCTCCTTTCTACGTCACAGGGATAATCTCATTTGTTTTTTTGTTTTTTTTTGTCAAACTTGCCGCTTTATTCAAATCGTGAAGTTTGGAATCTCATCCGACAAGACATCAAGAACAAAGTCTGGTGGAGCTCCCACCCACACCTTACATAATTCATCACCCATACTTACTCTAGCAAATTTATGCGTGACACCGTTTGCCGATCGACTAACCCAGGACACCCTAAACTCAGTGAACAAATTTAACAAGCCCTTAATCTCTTCCACAAGCGGCCCTGCTGCTGACAGGTTCTTTGTTCGCTGCTGTAGCATGTGCACCATACCTTGAGAATCCAGCTCCACATGTACCCTTTGAACACCAATGTCTCTCGCCATCTGAAGTGCCCGCTGGCATGCTAACACTTCTGCTATTTCTGGGTCAACCATATTTGGGAAATTATGGCACATACTGTTGGGGAACGTAGTAATTTCAAAAAAATTCCTACGCACACGCAAGATCATGGTGATGCGTAGCAACGAGAGGGGAGATTGTTGTCTATGTACCCTCGTAGATCGACGCGGAAGCGTTGACGCAACGTAGAGGAAGTAGTCGTACGTCTTCCCGATCCGACCGATCCAAGCACCGTTACTCCGGCACCTCCGAGTTCTTAGCACACGTACAGCTCGATGACGCTCCCCGGGCTCCGATCCAGCAAAGCTTCGGGGATGAGTTCCGTCAGCATAACGGCGTGGTGACGATGATGATGTTCTACCGACGCAGGGCTTCGCCTAAGCAATACAACAATATGACCGAGGTGGAATATGGTGGAAGGGGGCACCGCACACGGCTAAGGAACGATCACGAGGATCAACTTGTGTGTCCTAGGGTGCCCCCCTGCCTCCGTATATAAAGGATCCAAGGGGGGGTGCGGCCGGCCTAGAGGAGGCGCGCAGGAGGAGTCCTACTCCTACCGGGAGTAGGACTCCCCCCTCCCCCCTTTCCTTGTCCAAGTAGGAGAGGTAGGAGAAGAAAGGAAAAAGGGGGGCGCCGCCCCTTCCTCCTTGTCCAATTCGGACTAGGGGGAGAGGGGGCGCGCGGCCTGCCCTGGCAGCCCCTTCCTCTTCTCCACTTTAGGCCCATGAGGCCCATTAACCCCCCAGGGGGTTCCGGTAACCCCCCGGTGCTCCGGTTTTATCCGAAACTTCTCCGGAACACTTCCGGTGTCCGAATATAGTTGTCCAATATATCAATATTTATGTCTCGACCATTTCGAGACTCCTCGTCATGTCCGTGATCACATCCGGGACTCCGAACTAACTTCGGTACATCAAAATGCATAAACTCATAATAACTGTCATCGTAACGTTAAGCGTGCGGACCCTACGGTTCGAGAACAATGTAGACATGACTGAGACAAATCTCCGGTCAATAACCAACAGCGGGACCTGGATGCCCATATTGGCTCCTACATATTCTACGAAGATCTTTATCGGTCAGACCGCATAACAACATACGTTGTTCCATTTGTCATCAGTATGTTACTTGCCCGAGATTCGATCGTCGGTATCCAATACCTAGTTCAATCTCGTTACCGGCAAGTCTCTTTACTCGTTCTGTAATGCATCATCTCGCAACTAACTCATTAGTTGCAATGCTTGCAAGGCTTATGTGATGTGCATTACCGAGACGGCCAGAGATACCTCTCCGACAATCGGAGTGACAAATCCTAATCTCGAAATACGCCAACCCAACATGTACCTTTGGAGACACCTGTAGAGCACCTTTATACATTTACGTTGTGACGTTTGGTAGCACACAAAGTGTTCCTCCGACAAACGGGAGTTGCATAATCTCATAGTCATAGGAACATGTATAAGTCATGAAGAAAGCAATAGCAACATACTAAACGATCGGGTGCTAAGCTAATGGAATGGGTCATGTCAATCAGATCATTCACCTAATGATGTGATCTCGTTAATCAAATAACAACTCTTTGTTTATGGTTAGGAAACATAACCATCTTTGATTAACGAGCTAGTCAAGTAGAGGCATACTAGTGACACTCTGTTTGTCTATGTATTCACACATGTATTATGTTTCCGGTTAATACAATTCTAGCATGAATAATAAACATTTATCATGATATAAGGAAATAAATAATAACTTTATTATTGCCTCTAGGGCATATTTCCTTCAGTCTCCCACTTGCACTAGAGTCAATAATCTAGATTACACTGTAATGATTCTAACACCCATGGAGCCTTGGTGCTGATCATGTTTTGCTCGTGGAAGAGGCTTAGTCAACGGGTCTGCAACATTCAGATCCGTATGTATCTTGCAAATCTCTATGTCTCCCACCTGGACTAGATCCCGGATGGAATTGAAGCGCCTCTTGATGTGCTTGGTTCTCTTGTGAAATCTGGATTCCTTTGCCAAGGCAATTGCACCAGTATTGTCACAAAAGATTTTCATTGGACCCGATGCACTAAGTATGACACCTAAATCGGATATGAACTCCTTCATCCAGACTCCTTCGTTTGCTGCTTCCGAAGCAGCTATGTACTCCGCTTCACATGTAGATCCCGCCACAACGCTTTGTTTAGAACTGCACCAACTGACAGCTCCACCGTTTAATGTAAACACGTATCCGGTTTGCGATTTAGAATCGTTCGGATCAGTGTCAAAGCTTGCATCAACGTAACCGTTTACGATGAGCTATTTGTCACCTCCATATACGAGAAACATATCCTTAGTCCTTTTCAGGTACTTCAGGATGTTCTTGACCGCTGTCCAGTGATCCACTCCTGGATTACTTTGGTACCTCCCTGCTAGACTTATAGCAAGGCACACATCAGGTCTGGTACACAGCATTGCATACATGATAGAGCCTATGGCTGAAGCATAGGGAACATCTTTCATTTTCTCTCTATCTTCTGCAGTGGTCGGGCATTGAGTCTGACTCAACTTCACACCTTATAACACAGGCAAGAACCCTTTCTTTGCTTGATCCATTTTGAACTTCTTCAAAATCTTGTCGAGGTATGTGCTTTGTGAAAGTCCAATTAAGCGTCTTGATCTATCTCTATAGATCTTTATGCCTAATATGTAAGCAGCTTCACCGAGGTCTTTCATTGAAAAACTCTTATTCAAGTATCCCTTTATGCTATCCAGAAATTCTATATCATTTCCAATCAGTAATATGTCATCCACATATAATATCAGAAATGCTACAGAGCTCCCACTCACTTTCTTGTAAATACAGGCTTCTCCGAAAGTCTGTATAAAACCAAATGCTTTGATCACACTATCAAAGCGTTTATTCCAACTCCGAGAGGCTTGCACCAGTCCATAAATGGATCGCTGGAGCTTGCACACTTTGTTAGCTCCCTTTGGATCGACAAAACCTTCCGGTTGCATCATATACAACTCTTCTTCCAGAAATCCATTCAGGAATGCAGTTTTGACATCCATCTGCCAAATTTCATAATTATAAAATGCGGCAATTGCTAACATGATTCAGATAGACTTAAGCATCGCTACGGGTGAGAAGGTCTCATCATAGTCAACCCCTTGAACTTGTCGAAAACCTTTTGCGACAAGTCGAGCTTTGTAGACAGTAATATTACCGTTAGCGTCAGTCTTCTTCTTGAAGATCCATTTATTCTCAATTGCTTGCCGATCATCGGGCAAGTCAACCAAAGTCCATACTTTGTTCTCATACATGGATCCCATCTCAGATTTCATGGCTTCAAGCCATTTTGCGGAATCTGGGCTCACCATCGCTTCTTCATAGTTCATAGGTTCATCATGATCTAGTAGCATGATTTCCAGAACAGGATTACCGTACCACTCTAGCGCGGATCTTACTCTGGTTGATCTACGAGGTTCAGTAGTATCTTGTTCTGAAGTTTCATGATCATTATCATTAGCTTCCTCACTAATTGGTGTAGGTGTCGCAGAAACAGGTTTCTGTGATGTACTACTTTCCAATAAGGGAGCAGGTACAGTTACCTCGTCAAGTTCTACTTTCCTCCCACTCACTTCTTTCGAGAGAAACTCCTTCTCTAGAAAGGATCCATTCTTAGCAACGAATGTCTTGCCTTCGGATCTGTGATAGAAGGTGTATCCAATAGTCTCCTTTGGGTATCCTATGAAGACACATTTCTCCGATTTGGGTTCGAGCTTATCAGGTTGAAGCTTTTTCACATAAGCATCGCAGCCCCAAACTTTAAGAAACGACAACTTTGGTTTCTTGCCAAACCATAGTTCATAAGGCGTCGTCTCAACGGATTTTGATGGTGCCCTATTTAACGTGAATGCGGCCATCTCTAAAGCATAACCCCAAAACAATAGCGGTAAATCAGTAAGAGACATCATAGATCGCACCATATCTAGTAAAGTATGATTACGACGTTCGGACACACCATTACGTTGTGGTGTTCCGGGTAGCGTGAGTTGCGAAACTATTCCACATTGTTTCAAATGTATACCAAACTCGTAACTCAAATATTCTCCTCTATGATCAGATCGTAGAAACTTTATTTTCTTGTTACGATGATTTTCAACTTCACTCTGAAATTCTTTGAACTTTACAAATGTTTCAGACTTGTGTTTCATTAAGTAGATATACCCATATCTGCTTAAGTCATCTGTGAAGGTGAGAAAATAACGATATCCGCCATGAGCCTCAATATTCACTGGACCACATACATCGGTATGTATGATCTCCAACAAATCTGTTGCTCTCTCCATAGTACCGGAGAACGGTGTTTTAGTCATCTTGCCCATGAGGCACGGTTCGCAAGTACCAAGTGATTCATAATCAAGTGGTTCCAAAAGTCCATCAGTATGGAGTTTCTTCATGCGTTTTATACCGATATGACCTAAACAGCAGTGCCACAAATAAGTTGCACTATCATTATCAACTCTGCATCTTTTGGCTTCAACATTATGAATATGTGTGTTATTACTATTGAGATTCATCAAAAATAGACCACTTTTAAAAGGTGGATGACCATAAAAGATATTACTCATATAAATAGAACAACCATTATTCTCTGATTTAAATGAATAACCGTCTCGCATTAAACAAGATCCAGATATAATGTTCATGCTCAACGCTGGCACCAAATAACAATTATTTAGGTCTAATATTAATCCTGAAGGTAGATGTAGAGGTAGCGTGCCGACCGCGATCACATCGACTTTGGAACCGTTTCCCACGCGCATCGTCACCTCATCCTTTGCCAGTGTTCGCTTAATCCGTAGTCCCTATTTCGAGTTGCAAATATTAGCAACAGAACCAGTATCAAATACCCAGGTGCTACTGCGAGCTCTAGTAAGGTACACATCAATAACATGTATATCACATATACCTTTGTTCACCTTGCCATCCTTCTTATCCGCCAAATACTTGGGGCAGTTCCGCTTCCAGTGACCAGTCTGCTTGCAGTAGAAACACTTAGTTTCAGGCTTAGGTCCAGACTTGGGTTTCTTATCCTGAGCAGCAACTTGCTTGCCGATTGAAGTTCCCCTTCTTCTTCCCTTTGCCCTTTTTCTTGAAACTAGTGGTCTTGTTGACCATCAACACTTGATGCTCCTTCTTGATTTCTACCTCCGCAGCTTTCAGCATTGCGAAGAGCTCGGGAATTGTCTTATTCATCCCTTGCATATTATAGTTCATCACGAAGCTCTTGTAGCTTGGTGGCAGTGATTGGAGAATTCTGTCAATGACGCAATCATCTGGAAGATTAACTCCCATCTGAATCAAGTGATTATTATACCCAGACATTTTGAGTATATGCTCACTGACAGAACTGTTCTCCTCCATCTTGCAGCTATAGAACTTATTGGAGACTTCATATCTCTCAATCCGGGCATTTGCTTGAAATATTAACTTCAACTCCTGGAACATCTCATATGCTCCATGACGTTCAAAACATCGTTGAAGTCCCGATTCTAAGCCGTAAAGCATGGCACACTGAACTATCGAGTAGTCATCAGCTTTGCTCTGCCAGACGTTCATAACATCTGGTGTTGCTCCAGCAGCAGGCCTGGCACCCAGCGGTGCTTCCAGGACGTAATTCTTCTGTGCAGCAATGAGTATAATCCTCAAGTTACGGACCCAGTCCGTGTAATTGCTACCATCATCTTTCAACTTTGCTTTCTCAAGGAACGCATTAAAATTCAACGGAACAACAGCATGGGCCATCTATCTACAATCAAACATACATAAGCAAGATACTATCAGGTACTAAGTTCATGATAAATTTAAGTTCAATTAATCAAATTACTTAAAGAACTCCCACTTAGATAGACATCCCTCTAATCCTCTAAGTGATCACGTGATCCAAATCAACTAAACCATAACCGATCATCACGTGAAATGGAGTAGTTTTCAATGGTGAACATCGCTATGTTGATTATATCTACTATATGATTCACGCTCGATCTTTCGATCTCAGTGTTCCGAGGCCATATCTGCATATGCTAGGCTCGTCAAGTTTAACCTGAGTATTCTGCATGTGCAAAACTGGCTTGCACCCGTTGTAGATGGACATAGAGCTTATCACACCCGATCATCACGTGGTGTCTGGGCACGACGAACTTTGGCAATGGTGCATACTCAGGGAGAACACTTTTATCTTGATAATTTAGTGAGAGATCATCTTATAATGCTACCGTCAATCAAAGCAAGATAACACGCATAAAAGATAAACATCACATGCAATCAATATAAGTGATATGATATGGCCATCATCATCTTGTGCTTGTGATCTCCATCTCCGAAGCACCGTCATGATCACCATCGTCACCGGCGCGACACCTTGATCTCCATCGTAGCATCATTGTCGTCTCGCCAATCTTATGCTTCCACGACTATCGCTACCGCTTAGTGATAAAGTAAAGCATTACATCGCGATTGCATTGCATACAATAAAGCAACAACCATATGGCTCCTGCCAGTTGCCGATAACTCGGTTACAAAACATGATCATCTCATACAATAAAATTTAACATCATGTCTTGACCATATCACATCACAACATGCCCTGCAAAAACAAGTTAGACGTCCTCTACTTTGTTGTTGCAAGTTTTACGTGGCTGCTACAGGCTTAAGCAAGAACCAATCTTACCTACGCATCAAAACCACAACGATAGTTTGTCAAGTTGATGCCGTTTTAACCTTCGCAAGGACCGGGCGTAGCCACACTTAGTTCAACTAAAGTTGGAGAAACAGTCACCCGCAAGCCACCTTTGTGCAAAGCACGTCGGGAGAACCGGTCTCGCGTAAGCGTACGCGTAATGTCGGTCCGGGCCGCTTCATCCAACAATACCGCCGAACCAAAGTATGACATGCTGGTAGGCAGTATGACTTATATCACCCACAACTCACTTGTGTTCTACTCGTGCATATAACATTAAACCATAAAACCTAGGCTCGGATGCCACTGTTGGGGAACGTAGTAATTTCAAAAAAATTCCTACGCACACGCAAGATCATGGTGATGCATAGCAACGAGATGGGAGAGTGTTGTCTACATACCCTCGTAGACCGACGCGGAAGCGTTGACGCAACGTAGAGGAAGTAGTCGTACGTCTTCCCGATCCAACCAATCCAAGCACCGTTACTCCGGCACCTCCGAGTTCTTAGCACACGTACAGCTCGATGACGCTCCCCGGGCTCCGATCCAGCAAAGCTTCGGGGATGAGTTCCTTCAGCACAACGGCGTGGTGACGATGATGATGTTCTACCGACGCAGGGCTTCGCCTAAGCACTACAACGATATGACCGAGGTGGAATATGGTGGAAGGGGGCACCGCACACGGCTAAGGAACGATCACGAGGATCAACTTATGTGTCCTAGGGTGACCCCCTGCCTCCGTATATAAAGGATCCAAGGGGGGGTGCGGCCGGCCTAGAGGAGGCGCGCAGGAGGAGTCCTACTCCTACCGGGAGTAGGACTCCCCCCTCCCCCCTTTCCTTGTCCAAGTAGGAGAGGTGGGAGAAGAAAGGAAAAAGGGGGGTGCCGCCCCTACCTCCTTGTCCAATTCGGACTAGGGGGAGAGGGGGCTCGCGGCCTGCCCTGGCAGCCCCTTCCTCTTCTCCACTTTAGGCCCATGAGGCCCATTAACCCCCCGGGGGGTTCCGGTAACCCCCCGGTGCTCCGGTTTTATCCGAAACTTCTCCGGAACACTTCCGGTGTCTGAATATAGTCGTCCAATATATCAATCTTTATGTCTCGACCATTTCGAGACTCCTCGTCATGTCCGTGATCACATCCGGGACTCCGAACTAACTTCGGTACATCAAAATGCATAAACTCATAATAACTGTCATCGTAACGTTAAGCGTGCGGACCCTACGGTTCGAGAACAATGTAGACATGACTGAGACAAATCTCCGGTCAATAACCAACAGCGGGACCTGGATGCCCATATTGGCTCCTACATATTCTACGAAGATCTTTATCGGTCAGACCGCATAACAACATACGTTGTTCCCTTTGTCATCAGTATGTTACTTGCCCGAGATTCGATCGTCGGTATCCAATACCTAGTTCAATCTCGTTACCGGCAAGTCTCTTTACTCGTTCTGTAATGCATCATCTCGCAACTAACTTATTAGTTGCAATGCTTGCAAGGCTTATGTGATGTGCATTACCGAGAGGGCCTAGAGATACCTATCCGACAATCGGAGTGACAAATCCTAATCTCGAAATACGCCAACCCAACATGTACCTTTGGAGACACCTGTAGAGCACCTTTATAATCACCCATTTACGTTGTGACGTTTGGTAGCACACAAAGTGTTCCTCCTGCAAACGGGAGTTGCATAATCTTATAGTCATAGGAACATGTATAAGTCATGAAGAAAGCAATAGCAACATACTAAACGATCGGGTGCTAAGCTAATGGAATGGGTCATGTCAATCAGATCATTCACCTAATGATGTGATCTCGTTAATCAAATAACAACTCTTTGTTTATGGTTAGGAAACATAACCATCTTTGATTAACGAGCTAGTCAAGTAGAGGCATACTAGTGACACTCTGTTTGTCTATGTATTCACACATGTATTATGTTTCCGGTTAATACAATTCTAGCATGAATAATAAACATTTATCATGATATAAGGAAATAAATAATAACTTTATTATTGCCTCTAGGGCATATTTCCTTCACATACCTGCCCTGAAAGCACCCATGTTATCCCTAATCACAGCTCCGCTGCCAGCTTTCCTCCCCCCTTTAGCCGTCGCTCCATCGGAGTTCACTTTGACCCATCCTTCGATAACTAAAGATTAAGGGCTATGATTAAAGCACTAAATGTGTCGAGGTGCTCGCCATTGGAGCGATGTGGGCTGTTAGATTAGCATGAACTGATGGCCAAGATTTATTGAATCTGCTCCTTTGGATCTTTTTATATTGGTACAGATATAGATATAGATGCTGGGTGATTCTCAAAAAACAAAAGTTACGGTGAGCTGGACAACAACAAAAATTGAAAAACGACAAACAAATAAAAAGCAACAAACAAGTGCTAAAAAATCAACTAAGATGATGTCACATTAGGTGTGAGGTATTATTTCACATCTAGACAGACCTATTTTATTATATTGTATGTATGTATGCATGTATGTATATACTTCCACCCACATCTCACACAACGCTATATCGAATATTATTCAACTTTCTCTTGGATGTGTGTGCATGTGGTAAAACGTACGGGTGCTGATCACAAGAGTTCAAAATAGATAAATATATTGGTCCATGGTACCCAAAATTAAGCCATCGTGAAACCTTATACATGATCACTTATTTGGCACAATACGGTCGCGTGAAAACAAAAGTTTCAGCAACAATGATTGAAACTGTGTGCTTGAGAGCCTTGATAATGAGGCACTCGTGGGTGTGTTAGAGAGTTACTCTAGAATCATGTTGTCTTTACATACCTTTCACTCCCTAATCTCTTTTTTCATTGCCCAAAGAAAGAAAAACTCTTCGGTGCATTCCCAGCAAACAAGTGTTAACTAGAGGAAAATCTCATCGACCGCAACTTCTTGTATCAAGTCCTCTTCTTCCTTCCTTCACCTGTTGTTGAGGAACACCGCGCCGCAGGCTATGATGACGATCACGCCGCGCACCCCCTGCATCCCCATCGGCATTTCGCCAATTAGATTAGCAATTCAAATCAATGCCACACAGATAAAGAGGGAAGCGGTCAAACGCTCGCCTGGTTGATCAGCCACCCATTTAGTGCAGGGAACCCGTAAAATCGCCGCCGCTTGGAGCCCACCGCGTCGTCGTTGCTTGTGCCCTGCCCGCGAGTTGATGATATCAGTCAATCAGGATGAAGCAGGCACCAACAGTTTAACACGACTAACTAATTATCTGAGTTTTCGCACTTGTTTGGTGTCTTCTTCCCTTGCGCTCTGCTCTATGTTCTTCATCGAATTCAGGTGCTTAAGCCCGACGAGGTCTTTCAGCTGCCTGCTCCCGGTGGTGATGCAGATGTGGGGGTGGCCAGTCCAGGCGATGCTAGATGTCACCCCCGAACGCATTGGAGCGATGGAGCGACGATGATGATTTTGCTTTTCTGCATTCTCTCCCATGCTCGTCTTGGCTGCTCTGTCGCGCCTGCTGGAACCCCGTCTTCTGCTCTCCTGAGCATTCAACAAATCGCCCTGTCTAGACGCGCTTGGTTTCTTGTTGATGATGTGCCTTCCTAACCGCGACTCAGAACCTATATCACCAGAAGTAACGGTCACTTTGCCAGATGACTTGTCTGGAGGATTGGTGGAAGCCGATAGCATCCCTTCCAACGACCCTTCCAACTTGATCATTGGCACCGAAGGCGGTCCCTGGAAGCCATGATAGAATCAAAGTTTCATTTCCCATAATGTGAGAGCCGGAAATTATTCAACAGAGACACCAATATTTTCAGTGTATAAAGGTGGGTTCAGGTTCGGAAGAACCTGCAGAGAGCTGCTCTCGAAGGCGCTGATCATCTTCTTCACCGCGCTGCTCGACCTGCTCTCCAGTTCACCCTGCCCTCTCTTAGAGCCAATGTCACTTTTCGGCGGTAGACCCTTTATGTCAATGGGGCCTTCGGACGTCGAAGTTTGCAACGGCGGGTTCTTTGGAGACGCCATATTCGTATCTATGCTTATTTCGGAAAAGACAGCCTTCCCTTTCAGATCATCCATCGACATGCTCTTCCGGAGCGTGAGTCGGTCTTCTGTGCTTGTGATGTCGGAGATCTCTTCTGCCTGCTCTTTAGGTGGTGTGTTGTCTAGTAGAATTCGAAAAAGAAAGCAAAGTCCCACATGTTGGTCATGTCAACTGAATATTTCGTCATTAACTGATTTCATGAACCAGCATTCAGAATGCAGAGACAGGAATTTAAGAAATACTAAAGCATGAATGTGTATGTTCTGAACCTTTTGTTTAGGGGGCAAACTGACACAGACACACACCCTAATGCTTACAGTTTGTTCCATGGAACTCCAATGTGTGCTTGCAGTGCAACACAAACTGAATATTATTACCTTGGAAAGAAAGTTCGTCGCCATTCCCAAACAGCTCTTGCTGCTTTCTTTTCATCGCAGAGTTCCTCTGAATAAAAGGACATAGTATAAACATGAGTAGTATACCTTAACTTAAGATGAACCTTTCAATCAAGATGTTTTTTGAGCTTTCATGGAAACAGCATGAACCATAAAATTGGTATGTTACCATTTCTTGGATGCGTTTGCGATCTTCATCACTGAGCAAGAACTGCAATTGGAGAACAATTTGCCCTCCACTATCAAGGCTAAACACAACATCCGTACTCCCCTGCTCGACAATCGACCTTGTCTTCAATTCTGTTGTGATTTACATTAAACCATAATGCACATTATCAACTTGTAGGGGTGCTCATGATAAATACTCCCTCCGTTCCAAAATACAAGTCCTTCTAGAGATTCCACTATAGAGACTACATTCAGATGTATATAGATGCCTTTTAGAGTATAGGTTCAATCATTTTGTTCCGTATGTACTCTATAGTGAAATCTCTTAAATGACTTATATTAAGGAATGGAGGGGGTATAAGATAGGCTTGTCTGCATCGTACTAACAGAAAAAACCTGTTTTGGATACCAATTCCTTGTCTGCATCGTACAGCGACAACACCATGCTATCACGAAGTGATGTAACTGGACTGCACATATATAATATTTTTGGTGTCAGATAGATTTAAAGTTTTCCTTGGGGGCACAATAAGCGCAGCCTCGACACACATTTTGTGGAAATGGAGAGGTGAACAGAGAATAGAAATCAGTGCAGGCGGTACGGAAATGGGCTTACAAAGAGAAGCCATCTTGTCCTATATATCCGCTGTACTCTTTTTTCCCGAGGTTAACTGCATCCAAAAAACGATGCTTACATACGAATGATAACATTAGCCAACAGAAAACGAAGAAACAGGAAAAGTAGAGTGGAATCAGAAGGCAGCAGCCAACCTTGCAAGAAGAGTGGAGCGGCGACCGGTGGCTGAATGTCTGCACAGCAAAAGATAGAGCAGTGTGATCTCTTTTTCTTTTTGACGAGACGCAGCAGCGACGCTGCTTTTCATTCATTATAAGAGGAGAGCATTATGTTTTGTTCGTGTATTTTTACAGGAAGAAGAATAAATAAATATTTGCGGATCATAAGAGAGAGGGATAAACTTGCCTGAGACTCGGATGCTGCCCGGCATGGTTTGGTGGTGCGTAGAAGCCCTCTCCCAATTCTGATCTTGGAGACTGGGGAAGGCAGCCTGGGCTTTGTGGATGTTGTTGAAGGCAGCCTGGATGTGTGGCTGTGTGTAACAACCACTAGCAAGGCCTCCTTGGACCAGTGGAAGAGCTAATTCTTGTCCCCTGCTAGCTGTTGCTATCACAAAAATGTACGCTCACACTCATACAGACACTGACAGGTTACACCGGGTTGCAAGGTTTAAACTGAATGAATGAAATTTTAAGCTCACACTCATACAGCAGTTTCAGACAGTAACCCTATTTATCTTTTATTACTGACAGTTAGTGAATTTTCAAAGCTTCCACTAATATTCCAAGAGCTAAAATGTTGAGGTACCAGAACAAGTGGAAATTCTGGAGCGGTTTCATCGATCTGGTTGGTGCTGCTTGGAACTCGCAGTTCAATCAAACTGAAGCAGCAGCGGTGCGATTGCTGCCAAACTGAAAAGGCTCCCCCGCAAAAAAAGGAAAAAGAGTCTGAAACACGTTGAAGTTCCTGGAGTGGATTGAGAAGGAGAGGCAACTAACCATGCTTGAAGAGAATCCTTTTTCAGGAACAACCGCACAATGGCAGCTTGGGAAATACAAGATTAAAGTGTACCGAATTACTCTCTCGTGATGCGAAACAAAAAACAAAAAAAACTGCGAGTTCAGAATTCAGATTGAGGCAAAGGATTGGGTCCATAATTGCTCCATCGTCGACCCCCAAGATTTCGCCTTTTCTTTGTCCAATGTAATACTGCAGCTGACAAGAGAGTCACCCTTTGTTAGCAACGAACTTGAGCAGCCAAGCAGACGAAAAATTGACATTTAGCGAGGATCGATCAACTTGTTAGACGAAAAAGAAAAGAAGCAACAGACTTAACTAACGAAACTGAAACTAGTGAAGATTCTGACGAAACTGAACCGCGACGAGGACGAGCTTAACACTTACACTCGCCTCCTTAAACATGTTGAGCTTTGGTGACGACTCTTTTTAACACCCATGCGCTCCCGCAGCTCCTGGAACTTCATCTTCCTCCGGATGTCAGCAAGCTGATTCTAGGCACTGACGTGTTCCGTTCCGCTGCAACGGGAGAGCTTGTTCGATCTAAGTGCTAACGCGTGTCAATACGCTTGCTGCGCTCATGATCAACAGGGTTCCTGCAGCTTAGCTGACTTGCAGACTGATTATCAACCCACCATCAGATCAGCTAACAATCTCCCAAACCACAGTACCACACACCTTGGCGGCAGGCAATACATTCGGCCTCGCAAGAGGAAATCAAACTTTCTCCAAGGTGAAAAACACCTCTTTCTTTCTATCATCAAGGTCGATCTCCGGCCAAATCACTGTCGCTGTACCCGTGCAGCTTCAGAGATGATAAGCAGCCGGCAGACCATGGAAGTAAGCGCATGCTCCCAGATGTTAGAGTTATAATATAAGTCATGTACCCCTTTTGTATTTATCCCGTTGTATGAGGGGTTTCCTGCATATGTTTCACACCTCAACATGTATATATATATATCGGCCTATGGCCTCATGGGAATACAAGTTGCTTATTCCTAACATGGTATTAGACCTAGGTCAATTTTTTGCACGCCGCAACTCGTGCTGATTGATCCGCCTCGCGACGCCACCGTCCTCTGTGGCCGTCACTCCGTTCTCCGTCGCCGCCGTGTGGATCGCCAGGCTGGGCCGCTGCCTTCGCTCCCGCCCGTGCGATTCCCTCTCCTCCTGATCGCGTCCACACCGTGCTCCCTGATCCGGATCAAGCCGCCAGCCGTTCCCCTCGCTGGATTCTACCACCGTGATTTCCCTGGTTCTGATCCAGTCGCCGGCGTTATCTCCAGCGGACGGCCGCCCGCCCGATCCGGTCGCTCCGTTCTATCCATCGCGCGCCACAGCCGCCGCTAGCCCCGTCCGATCCAGCAGCCGGCCAAGTAAATTCACGTATACGTCATCTACGTCTACGTGTTTGTTGCTTGAGAATCCATCAGGTTTGGTCTAGCTAGCTTTGCACTTCGCGTGCACAGCATCGCTAGCCCCGCGCGCTACAGCCGTCGTTCGCCAAGCCCCGCTCGCCAGCCCCGCGCACTTCGCCAAGTCTAGTCGGTTCGAAAAAAAAAATGTCTGCTGCATCGGGCTATGTTGCTTCCCTCGCTGTCCGGTGATCTTTGATGGTACTAACTACACCGAGTTTACTGGCTTCATGCGCATTCACATGCGTGGCATCCGTCTTTGGGGTGTTCTTTCTGGCGAGGTCTGCTGTCCGCCACGTCCAGTTCCTCCGGTGGCCCCTACTCCGCCAACTCCATCGGTTCTTCCTACGGATGCTAATCAGGCCGCCAAGGATGCGGCTAAGCTTGCTGATGAGGCTGCTGATCGTGCTTATGATGAGAGGGTTTTGGCTTATGAGGAGGCTCTTCAGACGTATCATGGTGCTCTGTCTGTTTACACCCAGTGGCTTGATGATGATGCTCGTGCTGCAGCTGTTCTCACTGCTAGTGCTCTGCCTCAGTTTGCTTCTGAATTTCTGGGTCTTCCTACTGTCTTTGAGATGTGGACCTGTCTTCGTGAGCGCTATCAGCCCTCTGGTGATGCCTTATACCTCTCTGTGATCCGTCAGGAGCATGCTCTTCAGCAGGGTGACTCTACTGTTGATGACTTCTATGCACAGAGTTCTGCTATCTGGCGCCAGCTTGATTCTCTCCGTAGTGCTGGGTGTCGTACCTGCCCCTGTTGCCAGGTTGTCCAGGCCAATTTGGAGTTTCATTGCGTCTATGAGTTCTTGTCTCGGCTCCGTAAGGAGTTTGAGCCCCGGCGTGCTCAGTTGTTTGCTCGTGGCCGTATTTCTCTCATGGAGGCGCTTTCTGAGATTCTTGCTGAGGAGACTCGCTTACGTGGTGCTGGTTTGCTGGAGGTTCCCTCTGTGCTTGCTACTCGTGCTCCTACGCCACCTGCTCCATCGACCACTTCTCGCTCGAGTGCTCCGCCGCTCTTGCCCACTCCTTCTGGAGGCTCAGGTAGCCCCCGTCCACATTGCGCCTATTGCAACAATGATGGTCATCTTGAGTCTCAGTGCTACACGAAGAAGAAACACCTGCGCAAGGCTCGATCATCATCTTCAGGGACTTCGTCATCTACCTCGACAGCTTCAGCCATTGCTTTGACTGAGCAGGATATTCTGAGACTTAAGCGTCTGCTCGCGGCTTCAGGTTCTTCCTCGACGGGTACTGCCGGTTCTGTGACTGATGCTTCCCGTACTGAGCAATCACCCTCTACACAGTCAGGTACATCCCCATGGGTTCTGGACTCTGGAGCTTCTTTTCATATGTCTTCTCATTCCTCCACTTCGTCCTCTCTTCGATCACTGGATTCTCCTATTCATGTCTTCACTGCTGATGGTACTCCACTTTCTGTTGCTAGTAGAGGCAATCTTACTACTCCTTATTCTGTTCTTGATGTTGCTCATGTTTCTTGACTTACCATGAATTTGTTTTCTGCTGGTCAACTTACGGATTCTGGTTGTCGCGTCATCCTCGACGTTGACTCTTGTTCTGTCCAGGACCGTCACACGCACACTCTGGTTGGGGCTGGCCCTCGCCGCCGTGATTCTCAGGGTCTTTGGGAGTTGGACTGGCTTCATGTTCCTTCTGCTGCCACCACCATCGCCAGTTCTTCCGCTTCGGTTGCCTCCGTCACTGGTTCCTTCCAGCAGTGGCATCATCGACTTGGTCATCTGTGTGGTTCTCGGTTGTCTTCTTTAGTTCGTCGAGGCCTTCTGGGGTCTGTCTCAGGAGATGTCTCTTTAGAGTGTCAGGGTTGTCGTCTTGGCAAGCAGATTCAGTTACCATATTCACATAGTGAGTCAGTGTCTAAGCGTCCTTTCGATTTAGTCCATTCTGATGTATGGGGTCCGGTCCCTTTCGCTTCGAAAGGTGGTCATAAATACTATATTATTTTCATCGATGATTTCTCTCGTTACACATGGCTTTATTTCATGACTTCTCGTTCTGAGGTGTTGTCTATTTATAAGCGTTTTGCTGCCATGGTTCATACTCAGTTCTCTTCACCCATTCGTATTCTTCGTCGCTACCCCCTGATTCTACCTTGCCGATTCCTCCTTCTATTATTCCATCTCTTCCTCAGCATTACACTCGTCGTCGACGACCAGTCGATGCCTCTGTGGATGGGTCGTCATCTTCCTCTCAGCCTACTTATGGCTTGCGTTCTCGTCCTCGTCCGCCTGTTGATCACTTTGGATTTCCCACCGCTGGTGCTGCTGTTCTTGAGCCGACTTCTTATCGTCAGGCTGTTGTTCATCCTGAATGGCAGTTTGCGATGGCAGAGGAGATTGCTGCTCTTGAACGCACTGGTACCTGGGATCTTTTTTCTCTTCCTCCCGGAGTCCGTCCGATCACTTGTAAGTGGGTCTACAAGGTTAAGACTCGCTTTGATGGTTCTCTTGAGCGTCACAAAGCTCGTCTTGTGGCTCGTGGTTTTCAGCAGGAGCATGGTCGTGATTATGACGAGACTTTTGCTCCTGTGGCTCATATGACCACTGTTCGTACACTTCTTGCCGTTGCCTCTGCACGCCACTGGTCTATATCTCAGCTTGATGTTAAGAATGCCTTTCTTAATGGTGAGCTGCGTGAGGAGGTCTACATGCAGCCACCACCTGGGTATTCTGTTCCTGATGGCATGGTATGTCGTCTTCGTCGCTCTCTCTATGGTCTTAAGCAAGCCCCCCGCGCCTGGTTTGAGCGCTTTGCCTCTGTGATCATTGCTGCTGGTTTTTTAGCAAGTGCTCATGATCCAGCATTGTTTATTCACCTTTCTCCTCGTGGTCGGACTCTTCTTCTTCTTTATGTTGATGACATGATCATCACGGGGGATGACCCCGAGTATATTGCCTTTGTAAAGGCCCGTCTTAGTGAGCAGTTTCCTAACACCAGACATGTTGTTCTTTGTGATTGCTAGTCCATGAGTTGAGTCCCATCAACAAGTGTTTCCTTTCTTCTTTTTTCAAATGGAAAAACCTCAAGTTACAATCAACCAGAGAATCTAGAGCGTTGGCATCTGTCCAGAGCAGTTTGGCTCTGAATGTGTGCCCCTCCACCGTCAGAGTCCCTAGCCATAGCCAGATTGAGCAGAGCTCATGGACTTCAACTTTTTGGCCCTGAATGTGTCGCAAATCTGGAGGAGCAAGCATCATCATACTACTTGGTTCATTACATCCAGCCTTTGCGACGTGTGCACACACATTGGCCACACTACACGATCGATAGTCGGCAGATTCAGATAACTGACGTTTAATCTCCTGCACCAATGTAGCGCCATAGATAGAGCGATCTAAAGCTTTGCTTTGTAACTTGTTCACTGCCTCCGTGCAGTCCAGCTCCAGCAGTCCACCTGGTGCGTAAGAATCACAGCTTCCCTTTGCTGCACTGCAACAAGTTGAGGTTCATAAATGCTCTTGTCCATGAAACCGATGAGCCAATTGTCGAATTCTTCAGAGTTATCAGGAATGGTGATGATGCCTCATGCTTCTGCTGGTTTATGGATGGAAGCCCGGAACTGCCTGCTCTCAACTGCGAGATATAGGTGTGGTCGATCTGTGCATCCATCCTACAGTCACGCTTCGTTTGGATGCTTTCTTGCATCATCATCATTAACTGGATGCAATGGTTGTGCAGTGAAGACGGTATCAAGCCTTGGTTACGATATTTGGAGGCTGAGGCACCGAGGTTAGGTATGTAGCTCAATTATGTTGATTCCCAGGCTGAGGTGTTGCTGAAATCGACGCTTTATTACCAGCGAAAGATACTTGCCCATGTTGCATCAGATTTGTGTCAGGAACTTGTTTCTTGGAAGCCGTGGGAACAGCACTGGCTTGCTCAAGAGGTGAAGAAGCCGCGGCCTTGGGGAATGATGGACTCATGCTGCTGAAATGGGCTGCTTCACTGTTTCCCTGTGACTGACCAGGCTGAAAGAAAGAAAGAAAGTATCCCATTAATTTTCCACAACTGTCAAGTTTAATAGCTTAAGCTTAATAGTTTGCTTAGTTATATTAAGAATGGACTAGAGAGTCACTATTAACCATCTAATGTCGAAGCCGCATGAAATAGGCCCTGCTTTAGTAATCGACGGTCGTCAAGTCCCAAAAAAATGTACAAGTGTTTCAAATAGGTGTGTGAAAATGATATGAGCGGATTTTCATGAAAAGAAAGTACTTCCATTTACTTAACCAAGGGAATATTTTCTAAGCAGGCAACTACTAACTCGAAAAGTAGCAATAAACATAACCTTGACATAACAGAGAACTATTTTATATACAAAAAACTGGAGCAGCCAATCGCTACAAGTCTGCAAAGCTCATAAACAAGTTCTCTGTTGCATTGTTTTCAGACATGCAGAGACTTATCGCATGATTATCTTGGTTACCACGACAAGCTACTTTATGTTCCCCACAGGAAACAACTCAAACTTCAGAGAACAATGAGCTGCTAGCTTTGGTGCGGTTTTTAAGTTCTGCCTGGAAACATTTGGGGGAGCATACGTCCTGCCTGGAACAACTGCTCTCTGCTGCTGCTAATGATGCAGGCTGCAGATGCGGCCTAGACAGCTGTGCCACCAACTGCCGACCTCTTGGCCGTGCACAGGACTGCCTGCATCTGTACTACTGTAGGAGATATAGGTGTAGCTGGTATCACCTGGGTGTGCTGCACTTGGTCAACTTGTGCGTCCATCCTTAGAGGTTGCATCGTCATTCTCTCGATGCTGTTCTGTGCTGGATTGATCTGCCGGGGATGCGCAGTCGCCGCCGGGAACTTGGAATGGAGTGGGGGCGGTTGTGAAGCAAGAAACGGTGTGACCTGCAGGAGGAACCTGCATCAAGCCACGGTTATCGATATCTGCCACCTCATTTGGCACCCCTCCACTCTGAAGATGTCAAGTGTCGTTTTATTCAGTTTTCTGACGGACTGTTCAGTTATCGCAGCATTCCTCAGCCGTCCATCCGCCATCCATCAACACTTGCCGTTTCGCGCCGAGAAGACGATGCTGTCGACATTGATCTGCGATCGAACGGCCAAGACTAATCCGCGCGTCGCAATTTAAATTCCCATTGCAGCTTGCACCCTTCTTTATGCTTTACTGCTTTAGTGGTGATGTGATGGCTATAAGAGCCAAGACCCCGGGCCTCGAGAGGCATCAATTCCTGTACTGGGTTGAAACCCTAGCCACCGTGTTCCGGCTGGCCTCTACATGCGCATCTGCAAGTCGCTAAAACCCCAGCAATTAATTTCCCCTCTTTGAGCGCTACTTTTCATCTCTGAATTCAGTGTTAGTTGTTCGATCGTTCACATAAACCTCAACCTGACAAGGCTTATCAACCGAGGTATATAGCTTATGTTGAATCCCAGGCTGAGGCGTTGCTGAAATCGACGCTTTATTACCATGGCCATGTTGCGTCGAATTTTTTGTCAGGAAATTGTTTCTTGGAAGCCGTAGGAACAGCACTGGTTGGAGAGGCGCCGGCTGCAGGAGCCTGAGGTATCAACCTAGCTCTTCATAAGCCTAGCTTGATTCCTGGTCCTAAACTCTTGATAAGCCTAGCTCTGTTGAATAGCTTGATTCCTCTGTTGTTTGTTTTGTCTACGCTGCTGTTGACCCTGCCGTTTCTTCTGCTTAGGTTCTGTAGCATTGGCAGATTGATTGGCAAGTGCACAGCTATCTGGTGGACTTTGCGCAGACTGCTGCTTCTGATGCAGTGAAGCCGAAGAAGGAGTTGAAGTGACCGGAGATGCTTGATTCTGCTGCTGAATGTGCGATCCGTTCTGCACACCGGGTACCACACCTGTTACAGGAAGATTGTTGTTATCTTGAGACACCAAACGGTGTTGAAATTGTCTCTCCTTAGCCAGGTGCATAGGCATTGTAGCATATGGCTGCTGCTGTGTGCTTGGATGGCTGGTTCCTTCGGGTTTGCTGAAGAGGTGAAGGAGCTGCAGCCTTGGAGAATGATGGATTCATGCTGCTGAAATAGGCAGCTTGACTATTTCCCTGTGAAACCTGCAAGTGGAGCTCCGGCTTCACCATATGCTGCTGACCAGGCAGAAAGAAAGAAAGAAAGTATCCCATCAGCACTCTTTTGGATCACATTAATCCAGATTGAGGTTGAGGAAATTAACTTAATTTCCCACAATGTGAAGTTTAATAGTTTAAGCTTTAGTGAAGATTGGACTATAAATTGTTAACTCTATCTAGTTCAAGGATCAAGAGGATTCCCTGGTCTGGAATATGAATTCCAAAGGGGTTTACACTGTAAAATCATTCTATAAATTTGTTAATTTTAGAGGGGTGCTGCCAGCTGAGTTGGCTCCCCTGCTGTTTGGACTATCAAGATTCCCCCTAGGATTCAGATCTTTCTATGGCTATTAGTCAATAATAAATTGCTAACTAGGGACAATTTGAGTAAGAGACAGGAAGTGGGAGACCCTACTTGTGTTTTTTGCTCTGAGCTAGAATCTTGTTTCCATTCATTTTTTGATTGTGTTGTTGCTACTGAGTTCTGGAAAGCTATCTGTAGACTGACAGGAGTTAGAGGTGACATTAATATGATGTCCATCTCATCCTATTGGCACAGAGGAGATGGATTTGCTGCGGTTAACGTCATTCATGCAGCTGGTCTATGGGCTCTCTGGAAAACTCGCAATGACATGGTTTTCAATTGTGTTTGTTGGCCTGGTTTGCAGGCTATCTAGCGGAAAACCACGTTGAATCTATCTACGTGGGACTGCCTTTCCTCATGTCATGTCAGGGACAAGCTGGTGTGGGCCTCGAAAGAACTGGAGATGA
>NC_041380.1:604336975-604359383 GCF_002162155.2 Triticum dicoccoides | reverse complement strand
CTGTTGTGGCCAGATCCTGGCTGAGGCGGGTGGACACATTCTGAAGCCACAAAACCTGCAGCGACATCCTTCAAAAATTCATGTCCGGCGTTTCGGGCAATGTAATGCAGACTTGTGTGACCAGTTTAGGCCCTGGATGTGACTTCACTCTGTCTAGTTGTGTTTAGATTTGCGTTGCCTGTAGCTATGTGGCGACGGTAAGCAACTGTGACAGTACGTCTGCTGCTCATCGTGTGCGTTTGCCTGTAATCGGTCTGGAACTATTGTTTCGTTTCTGATATGGAATGGAACAGGGCCGCGGCCCTTATCTTCTAAAAAAAAGATTGGACAACAGAGTAACTTTAACCATCTAATGTCAAAGTTGTTGCACGACTACTTAATAGACCCTGTTTTAGTAGTCGACAGTCGTGCTGGTGGGTAGAATGAGTACTAATTAGACCCTGTTTTAGTAGTGGACAATCGTAATCTTTGAATCACGATGCGTGGATAGAACGAAAAAGTCATGCAGCGTCCATGCTGCATCGGGCAGGAGCAACTGGAAATAATTGTGAAGACACAAGTTAAATCTTAGGAATTACTGCCAGTTTTCAGGTATTCCAATTTCTTCTCCTCGTGAGTGCTGACCAATAGATAAAAAGCATGTGCTTTTGCAAAATGTTTATGCATGAAAGTAAAAGAATTTAGATGTTTCAATAATATGAAAGAGAAAAGAAAACTCACACGAAACATCTGCATAGGATCGCGTGGCCTCATCATAGAATTTCCAGCGGGAGACATGGCTCCAGAATGGACATTTACAGCATTTGGCACTCTTTGCACACTTTTGAGTAGCATGTGCACTGCCGATTCCATCCTCAGCAATCCTGGGGAACCAGCTCTTGGAAAGCCTGCCCTGACTGCAGGCATACCTCGATTTACCCGTCATCCTTCCAACACTGGGAGCACCAGGCATCATACGAGCACCACGCAGGACAAGCTGACCGGCGGTTGAATGTCTGAAGAGTAAAAACAGAAACAGACACTGTCAGTTGTTGTTTCCAGTACAACAGTATGATACTCTGTTCCAACTTTTTGAAATAAAGTAGTAGAAATCAATCATAAGAGAGGGATGACTCGCCTGAGACTCGGATGCTGCCTGGCATCAATTGAGTGCCTGCTCTGCGGTGCACTGAAGCCCTCCAATTCTGAAATTGTTGCAGTAGCTCTCTCTATCTCTCTTTTGTGTACTCAAAGTTTCAGCAATGCTGCATTGGACTTACATTTTGGTGACATGGGAATAGATAGGCTGGGCTGGCACATCACTGTAAGAACACCGAGCAGAGAAAACTATATAAAGGAAAATAAATGTGTGAATGCTGAATCATATGAACCCCACAGGAAACAACTCAAGCTTCAGAGAACTACTACTTAGTAGTTTGCATCCGGAGACAACAACAAAAGACTTGTGACACATGAATGAGTCAATCAATCAATCAGTTGACCATCTTGCTTGAGACAAACCAAATCCTTATCTCGAAGAAGCATAGAGCAACAAAAGCAAGGAATCCACATAAATAAAACAGCTCGAGATGGGCCTCTCACTAACTTATAAGATGGTAATAACAGTAGCACACGTACGACACAATCGCACTAACTAAAGAGTCCAATCAAGCCATTCTCTTAGCAGAGAGGAACCATCAATCAAGCAGTGACAACTTCATTATTCTGCAGCAGTCCAGTCTGGTGGTGGTGAGCCTCCCTCGTTTCAGAGCTCCCCGTCTTTTGCACCAACCGAGGCGACTCGGGACCATCCGGGCTGACCACAAAGTCCAAATACTGGACAGACATCCCAAAGCACGGCATACGGCCAAAGGGACGCGGTGGCAGAAGGCCGCGCTAGAACCCGACAGTTCATCATCATCCCAGAATGATTTACACATATGATACTCTACACTCGTCTCATCGCAGCTTCTGACATGAACTGCGAGTCATCATGGTGGAGTATGAAGCAACAGCAAGCCATTGACACAAACAAATTGCACTGCATCTCAATGCCTCATCGGTCGCAGCTTCTGATACGTATTAGTTACAAGTTATCAGCTGCACTCGTCCTCTTCTTCACCTGTTGTTGAAAAACACAGCTCCGCAGGCTATGATCACTATCACACCACGCACACCCTGCATTGCCATTTCATTACCAGGTTATATCACTGGTAAACTCTCAATAAACGAGCCTTGGCGACAGCGAGAGGAGAGATCAATGCAGTAAGTGTATACTTACCTGGTTAATCAACCACCCATTCAGCACCGGGGAACCGTCAGGACACCGCGCCGCGCCGTCACCTGCGCCCTGCTCCACAAGTTCATGACAGTGCATATCAGGACGAATCAAGTAGCAAGGAGAAGCTACAAGCAATAAAGCACCAACATGCATGTAGCTAAGTATCACACCAGTTTAGCTTTCATACCTGTCCCAAGTTCTCCACGAAATTCAGGTGCTCGACGTCAACAATGCCTTTCAGCTGCCTGCTCGCAGTGGTGATGCAGACGTGCGGATGGTTGATCCACGTGACGATAGACGTCGCACCACAAGGGTTCACCTGCTGCTCCGATGAGTAGGTGCCGATGGAGCGACGCCGACGCTTTTCCGCTGACCGCTTCTCCGGGCGAATCATGTTGCTCGCTCCTGCGCTCTGCCTGGAGCTCCGTCTCCGGCTTTCTTGTGTGTTTAACGGGCCGGTCTTTCCAAAAGATGTGCTTGGTTTCTTGTTGCCAATGATCATGGCTTGCTTCCCTGGCCTGGGACCTGTCTGGGTGCGGCCTGGAGCGTCCACTGATGCACCAGGAGTAGGAGGCTTGCGTGAAGGGTTGGTGGAAGTCTCTGAACAAGAAACCGACGGCATCTCTTCCAACGAGCTCTCTGATCTGATCCTTGGCACCGAAGGCAGACCCTGCAGGCCATGCAAACTTGAGAAGTCGCTGTAATATTATCTGCACTTTCAGAATTTAGGCAACAAGGCGATCATTTCTCTGTATAGGGACGGGTTCTGAACCTGTGGGGAGCTGCTTTCGAAGGCACT
The DNA here is from genome assembly GCF_002162155.2 of Triticum dicoccoides. NCBI lineage: Eukaryota > Viridiplantae > Streptophyta > Magnoliopsida > Poales > Poaceae > Triticum > Triticum dicoccoides. The sequence goes on along the minus strand of NC_041380.1, from coordinate 604,356,324 downwards.
TATCATCTTCTTCACCGCGCTGCTTGATCTACTCTTTGGTTTACCCTGTCCTTTCTTGGAATCGGCGTCGATGGGACCTTCGAGCATCGAAGTAGTACCACCAATTTGCAACGGTGGGTCCTTAGAAGCCACCATGTCAGAATCTACACTTGTTTCGGAGAAGACGACCCTCTTTTTCAGATCATCTTTGCTTGGGATGCCGGGGATATCTTCTGCATGCTCTTTAGGCAGTGGGCCATCTTCTGATAAAATTTGAAAGCCATTTGTAAGAAACAGAGCTCCTGCATGGTGTTCATATCAACTGCATTTTAACTGGTGACTAATTTTCTGAACCTTTCATTCAGGGAGCACACACACAGACACACCTAATGCTCAATTTGTTCCATGGAATTCCAAATGTGCGTTTAAAATAATAATTTATAGCAAATTACCTTGGAAATAAAGTTCATCGCCATTCCCAAGCAGCTCTTGCTGCTTTCTTTTCATCACAGAGTTCCTCTGAATAAAAAGAAACAGTAGAAACACATATAATTTATATTTTAACTTAAACTGAACCTTTCAAGAAAAATATATTTTCAAGCTTTCATGGAAACAGCATAATAAACCATAAAAGAAGCATCTCACCATCTCTTGGATGCGCTTGCGACCTTCATCGCTGAGAAAAAACTGCAACTGGAGAATAATTGTCCCTCCACTATCAAGAGTAAAAACAGCATCCATGGTTCCCAACTCAACAATCAACTTTGTCTTCACCTCTGATGGTTTACAGAAAATCGCGACGCACGTTAATTGACAGGTGTGCAGATGATAAACAGAAGAAAGGCTTAATGAACCAACAATAAATAAACCTGTCTTGGATACCAATTCCTTGTCTGCATTGTACAGCATCATCACCATGCTATCACGAATCGATGTAACAGGACTGCAAATATATCATCTTGGTGTGAGATACATTCTCGATGGGCATTTTGTGGAATTAGAAAGGTCAAACGCAAGTAAAAACCAGCGAAAGGCGATATGGGAATGGGCTTACAGGGAGAATCCATGCTGCCCTATGTCTCCGCTGTACTCTTTTTTCCCTGCATTAACTGCATCCAAATGACACGACATTAGCAAACAGGAAGTGTGAAGCAAGGGAAAAAGTAGAGTGAAATCAGAAGACACCAACAAACCTTGCAAGAAGAGTGGTGCGGTGACCGGTGGCTGAATGTCTGCACAGCAAAAGCAGAAACGAACACCGTCAGTTCTCGCCTCCAGCACAAGAATATGTTATTTGATTCATATTGGAGTTTTGAATGGAAGTATTGCAAATCGTAAGAGAGAGGGGGGATGACTTGCCTGAGATTCGGATGCTGCCCGGCATCCTTGCTGAGCGACTGCCTGGTGCTGCACCAGAAGCCCTCCAATTCTGATCTTGAGCCTTAAGGAGAGCAGCAGCCGAGCTAGTGGATGATATTCAGGGCAGCTTGGATGTGTGGCTATCTGTAACCACCAGCAAGGCCTCCTGGGGCCACTGGAGGAGCTCAATTTTGGCTCCTGATGTTGCTGTCACAGACCTACACTCACACTCATATAGACACTGACCACACTTGCACCGGGCTGCAGTTATTTAACTGAATGAACGAAATTGTACCCCGGGCCAGCTGCAGTTTCTTAGTTTTTGTGCTGAAAGTTTCAGCAAGAGTGCATTGTATTTTAATTTTGCTGGCGTGGAAATATATAGGCTTGGCCGACACATCACTGTAATAAGAAGACAGAAGAGAGAAAAGTAAAGGATCAGTTTGCATCCACATCCACAGAAAACAATGAGTTCGACATAAATCCTTATCTTAAGAAGCATAGAGCAACACAAGCAACAAGACCAGTCTGCCTGCATCCACATAAATAAAGCAGCTCGAGATGGGCCTCTTGGCATCAAACTAGGAGTACCTTATAAGAGGATAAAAATAAGAGTACCACACGACACAATCAACTAACTAAATCCAATCAAACCATCAATCAGGCAGTGCCAGCTTAATTATTCCAACAGCAGAGCAGTCCAGTCTGGTGGTGGTGTGGTGAGGCTCTCTCGTTTCAGAGCACCGGGAGGGTGTCGGCGCGGATGATCTGCTTGAGCAGGGCCTTCTCGTCGTCAAGCCTCTTCTTCTCTGCGGCGTCGCGCGGCTTCACCTTGCGCTTCTCCTCCAGCATCCACTTGTAGACCCGGCGCTGCTCGTCCTCGGGGATCGGCGGAAGCACCGGCTTGACGGGCGCGACGGCGGCAACAGGCTCCTGGGACTCGACGGCGGTGGACGCCGTGGCAGTTGCAGAGGCAGCGTCGGCGGTCTTGGCCGGGGAGTCCTTGTAGTAGGTCCTGACGAGCATGTAGGCTGCACGTTGCCAAGCAGGGGGTGTGAGATGGTGAAGAGTGATTAATAATAATAAACCAAAGAAACAAGCGAACCCCATGGCCATGGGGGAAATATAGATTGCAACAGTGGGAGACCGCCATGGCCGGCATCTTGGATCTCTCCGAGAGAAGAAGATGGAATCCACTGGCAGTATAGCAGGAGGGGAGCGAGATCGGGATGGGGTGCTGACCGCCGACGAAGGCGTTGACGGCGAGGAGGAAGGGGAACATCCGGCGCATGAAGCCCTTCTTCGCCTCTGCCGCCGTCGGTGGCGGGGGCGGCGGCGGCGGCGCGGGGGCACCGGGCGGCTTGGGCTTGGGCTTGCCGTGGGCGGCCATGGCGTCAGAGAATCAATCAGGGCAACGGAAGAATGGTGGATGTGGATTTTGGTGGAGTAAAATGCAAGCGCGGTCCTAATTCTTTCCCAAAAGTGTCGACTGGGTCCTAATTCTTTCAAAATGCACATCTGGGTCCTAAATCTTTCTAAGTTGTTCACCCGAGGTCCTAATTTCGACTGTCCGCCGCTGACCAGCTCGCAGGCGCTTTGACCGCTGCCACGTCGACTCGAGGGCCCACGCGGGATAGTTCCCGCGGTTGGAGGTTGGTAATTTAAGCAGTTTGGCCCCTGGAGTTTGTCCTCTCTTCATTCCCCGGTCCCTAGGTCTTCTGCTTGCTCTCTCCCTCTCTCTGGCGCCGCGCCGTCGCCGCCATGTCCGCCGTCGCTAGCTCGTCTGCCGTGAAGCACCGCGGGAAGAAGGCTGCCCAAGCGCCTGCTCCACCTCCGGCGTTAGCCCTTTTCTCGCCGCCCATCTCATCGCCGGCTGCCGCGGGTATGCTGCCGTTGGTACCATGCCCTAGCTGCCGCATTCGATCTACAATTCGTCTTGTGTCAAAATCGAAGGCAAATCCTGGCAGGATTTTCTACAAGTGCCCCAATCACCATGTAAGATCTTTTACAAGTGCCCAATCGATTTGATGTTTCTGTGTTTCTTTTTGACTGAATTTTTTTTGCTCAATTTCTATCAGATTCAACCAAATCCTTGCCAACATTACTATTGGGAAGATGGACCAGACAACTATTTTGATTTTTTGGTGAGAGTTGGGTATGTCAGCCGTGGATTGCGCAGTTTAGATTCGGCTGGTGTCATTGCAAGTGAAGAAACAGAGGTGCAAGATGCTTGTGCAGGAGCAATGCATAGCACTGTCGAGACTGTGGCATATGCAGAAGCAATGCAGAAGATGAATGAGCTCATTTTTCTCTGTAGGAGTATTCTCAGTGCACTTGTTGTACTGGTTGTAGTTGTGGTGTATGTAGGATTTAAGAAGTGATGTGTTAGTATGATGTATCCAGTGATCAATGCTTGTTGGTGTATCCAGATGTTGATGATTTACTGTTGCAATGAAATTGAACTAAAATTTGGCAGCATTTTGGTTGTTTTTCTGTACTTTGGCATCATTTTTTTACTAGCATTGACAACACAAATAAACAGTAATATGCAAGGCCATTCTTTTACTAACTGAACTTCAAAACAGTCTCAAAGATAGATAGATGGACCCAACATTACAAGGTCTTGAAGTTGTGCAACAAAAGTATTACATTTCCATGGTTTGTGTGAAACCCAAAGCCACATCTTAGCATGAGGTTTCATTACAAACCACCTTGTTTCCTAAGCAAAAGAAAAACATCCTACACTGCTTCTTTCGATAACATCTTTGTAGCTCTTCACTTCTGAGTTGTTGGGGCTTTGTTCTCCTTAGTTTTTTTCACTTTCTTCCTTCTCTTCAAACCTAGTGTAGCAGTAGTGTGGCTTCTTGGAGCTGGCAGGGCATCTCTGCAGTTTGCAATGAACTGGCTTTCTGGTAGAGGAGCTGGCACTGCTGTTTGAGATTGTTGAGTAGCTATAGCCTACAAACCAACCAAACATGTATTTAGTAATGTAGGTGAATTTCTGGAAGAACAGATGGCATTGCATTTATTAACATTGCATTTAAATAAAAAGCTCTCACTTGGTCCTGTAAAATCTCAATCATAGTAGATGAAGCAAGATCATAATTCATAGAAGAAGATATCATATTAGATGTACTTCTGCCCACTTGTGGACATGCCTTTTTCTGCAAAAAAATAAGAAATGTTGTTGACCATTGCAATTTTAGTTTTCAACGGCATTTAAGGGAAACATTTAAGGGAAATGCACCTTGCAACTGGGCCTTCTCTTGACTGGTAGTTTAGTTCTTTGTTGTGTTTCTGGAAGCACAACCTGAATTGGCACATGTTCTGTTGTTTGCACATGTTCTGCTGCTTCCTCTTCTGCTGCTGGATATTGTTCTGCTGCTGGATCTTGTTCTGCTCCTGCCTCATGTGCTGCTGTTGGTTGTCCTCTACCTAGTTCAGGGCACTTTCTTTTGTTGTGTCCTGGTTGATTGCACACACTGCAGTGTCCAATAATGCCATGTCTGCTCATCCTAGTTCCATTGTCCTCCTCTAGTGGGTTCTTCTTTCTCTTCTTTCCAGGCCTACCAACTTTCTTCTCATAGTGTGGTGGCAGCATTTGAGGCCCATTAGTTTTAGGCCACACTCTAGGATCACTACATGGCATTATGATCTTGCCATAAGCAGCTCTGAAAGCATCTATGTTGTAGCACTTGTTGACAACATCCTCTGGTTTAATTCTTTCATGTCTTAAACATGCAACTCCATGTCTACATGGAATTCCAGAGAGCTGCCATGCCCTACAAGAACACTCCTCCTTCTGTATGTTCACATCATACTCCCCAACCATGCCTTTAACATGAAATATGTGTTGTCCAGCTGGTAATGCAGTGCAGTTGTTGGACATGTTAATATTTTTGTCCAGTTTTTTTCTAATTTTTGGACAAATTTGACCACACATCTCCTCAGATTCCAGATTCTTGCTATAAAACCTAGTCATTAATTGGTCCTTGATCTTCTTAAGACAAGTAACTATAGGCATTTCTCTGGCATCAAGTATATACCTATGAAATAACTACAGTTAGATAATGCTATAGTACTGACAATATGAAATCACTTCACAGCTGAAATGCTACAGTACTGACAACTTACTTGTTGAACACTTCACAGCTGTTGTTAAGAAGCAAATCACACTTTGGGAGTTCATGGAAATAGGCCTTGCACCACTGCCTTGGGTCAATTGCATCCAAGTACTCATAGGCCCCCTGGTCCAACTCTTTCATCTCTTGCATGTACTTCTTCCAGTCTGCCTCATGTGTAGCTCTTGCAATTTGCCACAATTTATTCTTGAATACATCACCTTTCCAGTTTTTTGCAAAGTTTTGATGCAGATGCCTCACACAATATCTTGCTGTAAATTGCTTCAGTGCCCACTCTCTTTCACATGTATGCTCACCCACATACTTCTTCACAACCCATGCTTTGGTCCTGCTGTCAGGTGCAGCAAATAAGAACCAGGGACAATCTCCAACACAACCTGCCCTTATCCTCTGCTTATCATTCTTTATGTAATGAATTTGCACTCTTTGCTTCACAATGTACTCCTGAATTGCTACTCTTAGTTCAATGACAGACAAGAACACCATGCCTATGTGAAAATTGACTTCTTTCATGTTCTCAGGCCTCCACCTTTTCAGCTTCACTTTCTTTTTCATTTTGTTCCTTCCTTGTGCATCTACTACTTCCACTTCCTCTGCTGAATCACTATCTTCAAGCTCTGAACCTTGTAGCTCCTGCAGTTCATCTGTATCATAGTCACTGTCCTGCTCCCATTCAGATTTCTTCTTTTTTTTTTCTCAAATTTTTCATCAACCCATTCTTCATATAGATCATCATCATCTTTGCCTACTTCATTGTCAGAGTCTACCCAGTCTGAATCCCATTCACTGTCATCACTATCACTGTCACTGTCATTTTCATTGGGGATTTCTTCTTCTACCACAAGTTTCCTCCTGCTTCTTCTAAGCTCATGTCCAACATTTAGTCCCACTGGTGGAACACTGCTACTCCCTTCATTGCTGCTGCCTGCATGACATTGGTTCAGTCTGCCTTTGTGAGCTTTCACCTTAAACCTGGGACTTCCTCTTATTCCACTGCTAAACCCATGAGATTTAGGGCTTAGTACAAGAGGTAGCTCAGGTGTACCACTAACATGAATATCATCCATTACATTGTCAAAGGCCATATCTTTGTGATCAACAAACAACTGAAACAACTGGAATTTTGGAACAACTGCTGTCATGTGCAAAGTGTCAGTGTCACAGTCCACAATCCGCAGTCCGTCGGCTAAATTCTTTCCAGGCAGTAACCAGTAAATAACATGCTTAGATTGGTCACTATATCCCAGTTGCTGCATAAAATCAGTGAGCCAGAGAGGAGACCATGTATCTACTTCGCAACCATCGAACAGAGCAACTTTACCATCGACATACGTCTTCGATCGGCCAAATTCGCAGAAAAATCCACCATAGTTGATTTCTACGGTAAAAACCTCCTCTTGTGCTCCTAGGTATCGAGGGATTCAGTCAAATACTACCATCGATTCGAGCTAAATCGAAATCCACGGAAAAAGAGGATCGAGGGTTAGGGTTATGGGCAACACACTGACCGTATCGTGGAGGAGGATCTCCAGGTCGCCGATGCACGGGCGCCATCCTAGCGGCGCCGCCGCCGGACAAGCGCCTACGATGGCCGCCTGCCTCTTCTCACCGGACCGCCGCCGTCGATCTCCCCTGTTTCACCAGAGCAGAGAGAGGTGGGGAAGAGGAGAGGAAAGGACTACGGCTGTGGAGAGATTAGGGTTGGGGGGCTCTTTTGAAAAAAATGCACGGCTGGTCGTTATCCCGCGTGGGCCCTCGAGTCGACGTGGCAGCGGTCAAAGCGCCACGCGAGCTGGTCAGCGGCGGACAGTCGAAATTAGGACCTCGGGTGAACAACTTAGAAAGATTTAGGACCCAGATGTGCATTTTGAAAGAATTAGGACCCAGTTGACACTTTTGGGAAAGAATTAGGACCGCGCTTGCATTTTACTCATTTTGGTGGGGGTTCGAGGAGAGAGAGACGAGAGGAGATATCGCTTTGCTTTCCTTGATTTACTTACTTTCACCGCTGCGCATCTGCCAAGCCAGCTCCCCTATCTATCTGCATCCGTAAAGATTTCGCTTTCCTTCAAGTCATTTTCACGGCTGAGCATCTGTACTGAACTGAACTGGATGGCCTGTCTGTACTGGACCATGGAACAGCCAGCCGCTCAGCCGTTTGCTGGGACGGGTGAGGTATAGATTGCAGCACTGCTCAAGGATAGATCCAATGCAAACTGGGCACTCTTTCAACTATGCACTGTCACATTTAATCAACTTGTTGTACCACTGTTATATAAGTTAAAACGATCACAACGACAACAAATTTATACAGTCACTAGTCAGAGACACTGGCTCTACGACCAAGAAGCAGCAGCAGCATGTACAGCCGGTTATCATCCATCCGACAGAGACACGGAAAACAAAAGTTAGCTGTCGCACGCAACAAGCACCTCCTCCTTCCTCCTCCAAAACCAGCTACCAGCTACCATACCACCATCATCAATCTATCTCTCTTATCTAGACTCACTGCAGCCGACCAACCTCAGAAAGGAGGGGTGGCAATGCATTGCCAAATCATCTTACTTATCTACCACCTAACAACAAAATACCAAAAGTAGCTTTGTTCAGGACCACTGTCAGCAACGACTTCCATTCCGTTCCATCGGTCCAACACCTGACAACACACAGCAAATGTCAAAACATCAGTTTGCGACTTCTCTCATGAGTTTACTTGCACAAACTGCATGCACAACCTGTGCCGGCAAGTCGGCGGGGAATGCAAACACGGCTTGCTAAGGGAAGGAAGCACGTACCTGTACAGTAACTTTGGATTTCAGAGAGAAGGGATGCTCCATGAATACGACCAGCCAGTGTCAGAGATTTCGTCACCCTGACCCTGGATTCGGGGGAGCATACATGCTGCCTGGAGCAACTGGTCTCTGCTGATGATGCGGGGGAGGCAGGTGTGGCCTAGACAGCTGTTGGTGGTGCCATGAGCCACTCACCTCTTGTCCATGCACAGGCAGCAGCCCGCCCGAAATCTGCCTCTGCAGCATGCCTTGGCTGGATGATGATCCGCCTGAAATTTGCCTCTGCAGCATGCCTTGGCTGGATGGTGTTCCGCCTGATATTTGCCTCTGCAGCATGCCTTGGCTAGACGACGATGGCGCTGAAGTTCCGTTCCCGGCATAATTGTCCTTGGGGGAGCTGAGCGGCTTAGATGTCGATGTAACTGCAGCTGGGTCATGCGCTGAAAGCCCAGGACTGCCTGCCTCTGAACTGTGAGATGTCGGTGTGGCTGGAATCGCCTGGCTGTGCTGGACTTGGTCCATCTGTGAGTCGGGCTTCATTTGGAGGCTTTGTTGCATCATCATTCTCTGGATGTTGTTCTGTGCTGGATTCATTGGACGCTGCTGCGTGGTCACCGGGTACCTGGAATGGAGTGGGGGCGGTTGTGCAGCAAAGACGGTGTGACTAGGAGGACCCTGCACCAAGCCTTGGTTACCGATATTTGGAGGCTGCTGCGAGGCATATAGCTTATGTTGATTCCCAGGCTGAGGTGTAACTGAAGTTGACGCTTTACTACCAGCGGAGGACCCTTGCCCATGTTGCATCGGATTTCTGTCAGGAACTTGTTTCTTGGAAGCTGTAGGGACAGCACTGGGTGGAGTTGCGTCGGCTGCAGGAGTCTGAGGTGTCGCCATGTTGTTTCCTCGTCCTAGACTCTTCATAAGCTTAGCTTGTTGACTAGCTTGGTTCCTCTGTTGTTGATTCTGTCTAGGCTGCTGTTGACCCTGCTGTTTCTTCTGCTTAGGTTCTGTAGCATTGGCAGGTCGATTGGCAAGTGCAGAGCTATCTGTTGGGCTTTGTGCAGACTGCTGCTTCTGAGGCAGAGGTTGTGAAGAAGGGGTTGAAGTGACCGGAGATGCATGGTTCTGCTGCTGAATCTGTGGTCCGTTCTGCACACCTGCTACAGGAAGACTGTTGTGCTGTTGAGACACCAAGCGGTGTTGAAATTGTCTTTCCTTAGCCAGCTGCATAGGCATAGTAGAATATGGCTGCTGCTGTGGGCTTGGATGGCTGGTTCCTTGGGTCTGAGAAAGATGCGGGTTACCCAGCATGTTCAGTGGCTGTGACATCTGATGTGGCCTTTGGGTTTGCTGAAGAGGTGAAGAAGCTGCAGCCTTGGAGAATGATGGATTCATGCTGCTGAAGTGGGCAGCTTGGCTATTTCCCTGTGAAACCTGCATGTGGTGCTCCGGCCTCACCATATGCTGCTGACCAGGCTGAAAGAAAGAAAGAAAGAGAGTATCCCGTCAGCACTCTGAATCACGTTGATTTTTCACAACTGACAAGTTTAGTAGTAGTTTAAGCTTAATAGCTCGTTTAGTGAATATTGGAGTCACCTTATAACCATCTAATGTCAATGTTGCATGACCAGTAAATAAACCTTGTTTGCGTAGTTGACAGTCATGCAGTGTAAACAAAGGGCAGTCCTACCACTAAGACATACAAGTGTTTCAAATAGGTGTCTGAAAATGATATGAGCAAATATTTCATAAAAAGGCACTTTCATTTACTTAACCAAGGGAATATTTTCTAAGCAGGCAACTAGTAACTCAAAACGTAGCAATAAACATGACCTTGACATAACAGAGACTATGCAGGTTTCAGACATGTAGAGACTTGTCACATAATTAATTATGTTGGTTACCACGAGAAGCTACTTTGTTCCTCAGAAAACTTCTAAAAATGGCAGGACTGCCCTTTGTTTACAAAGTTTTGTAAAAGAAAGCTTGTGCAATGACAAACAGCAAGCAACACTCGTGAATCCAAACTTAAGACATACACAGCTTGAAGGATGGAATTTTTTTACCACAGATAAAAAGCAAGCGCTTTTAGGCAACTGTTTATGCATGAAAGTAAACAATTTAGATGTTTCAATAAAATGAAAGAGAAAAGGAAACTCACACGAAGCATCTGCATAGGATCGCGTGGCCTCATCATAGAATTTCCAGCGGGAGACATGGCATTTGGCACTCCTTGCACAGTTTTGAGTGGCATGTTTCCTGTCGATGCCATATTCAGCATTCCTGGGGAACCAGCTCTTGGAAAGCCTGCCCTGACTGCAGGCATACCTCGATTTACCCCTGTCATCATTCCAACACCATGAGCACCAGGCATCATACGAGTACCAGGACTTGTTGCAGGAACAGCTCCAGGTTGCTGAAGATTTCTACCACTGAGCATTTGATTATACTGAATCTTCTGTTGCTCATCACCCTGTATAGAGGACGGTCTAGGAACACCATATTTCTGAGAATCCCTGTAGCAGAAATTGCATGAAACAAGAAAAAACATTGTAAATTAAATGTATCGTGCACTCCATATAATATCTGCAATTACTAGGAAGGATACTTGAAACATTTACCTAGAAGGGGCACTCAGTGCTGAAGGTGGCGAAAAGTTGCTGCCCAGAACCATACCAGGAGACCCTGGCAACCTTGAATTTGGATTGGGAGTAGGAGGAGTGGTAGTAGGACCAGCAGAACCATGTTGATTCGACAGTGTCATCCCGTTTGGATGAGAAATCTGGTTTCCGCTGCCAGGTGTGACTGCATCGAGGCTCAGATTTACATCACAAAGATCAAGTGGCCTGTAACAGATAGAGAAGACCACAAAGATAAAATGACAGAAATTAAATAGCATATAAGAAAGAAAAAATCTTGGCAATTTCCTGGAAGTGAGATCCAAACAAGAGTTCAAAGCAACAAACACATACATCAAAATGCCCCCAGATAAGTTGTTCGGGCATGCTTGTGTAAGTGCAACAACATGAGAACTATGTGGTAGTACGATCGGCTTCAGCTCCCGGCTATTAACCTAATGCACAAGAAAAGCATGAAGATGAGCAACACTGACAAATAACAGTATATGTAAGAGCAGCAAAACAAAGGTATGTGAAAGTCCACTAACGTGTCATATTATAGCTGTCATTATGCACGTAAAACAAAGACAAGAATGATTCTAAAACTAATAGAATGTGACGCAATAACTACCCAACTTCGCAAAGAACAAGAAATACCAAGATTTACTCAACCTCCACTATAAATACAACTTAAAAGTTACAAAGATCCGCTAAAGTATGAGGCCTTGAAGAAAGATAGAAGGCGAACCTGTCTACGCCTGGATAGCACTTTTGGCATGAGGAGCATAATTTTTTCAAAATGTGACTTCAGATTCTCTTCCTCAAATGGTCCTTGAAGTCGCTGGAACAACTGCCTGGCACTACCCTGATGAGCATAAGAAGATCAATGTTAGAGAATTGAAGTCTGTTGTGCTTCCTCAGAAAGAAGAATATTTACCATAGCCCATAGATTGAAAAGGTAAGTATCAAAGAGAGAACATATAGAAGGTTTAACAGCATATCTGTGTACCCTATATATGTGCTCCCTGTCAAGCAGTAAATGCTATTAAAAGAAATTATTAACATGCCTGTGGAATGCCAGGTATGGTGAAATGATACTGTTGAGATGAACCAGAGTCTTCTGCACTGTCAGCACCATCACCAGAACTTTTATCCACAAGAACCCTATGGCGCTCTTTGCATTCTTTAGGTTGTCTATGTACAGACTGCATAAATAGGATACAATTGAACTCATAAATTTTACTGCTGCTTCCATAAAAAAAGGGAACTGGGAAATTGAATTTATGGAAGAATAACAGTGTCTAAAATTATGATGATAAAATTTAAGACCACAGAATATAATCTTTAGAGTAAAGAAAAGATACAGTTACTGCAAAGAGTGACAATACGATTGAAGCCTAACTAGCTTTGAATGGTACCAACCAATAAAAATACTCAGAAACAAGGGACTGGAAAGAAATCAAAGTTCATACTAGATGTTTGAACAATATGATTAAAAATATATGACGTAGAAAAAGGTTTTATCCCAGTCATGAAATTACCTTGAACTGCACAATGTTATTGATTGCATCACTTACTAATTCCCAATTTTGACCCAAGTCATGGACAAGGACAACAAGAGCCTGCAATATTTAAGATATTTGGGTCATTACCACAAACTGAAGTGGAAAGAGGAAAAGTTACTAATTCAAACAAACAAGAACCTGATCCTCGAAGTTTGACCATCCACCACCAGAAGGCATCTGCCAAAAGCATACAACATTTCAGTAAGCAACATAGAAATTAAACCATGTGCAGGATGTGCTACCCATACACTATGATGCTTAATCACAAAAGAGACTTTCAAATATCATCTCATCCTATAATCCAGTTGCACACCAAAAAGGACAAACAGGGAACTATATAGACCACAAGAATGTCCAACAAACTAAGTACTTCATCTACCAATCAATATATCTCAATGAAATTTTCTAATTTATCTCTTGTTATTCTATGACACAACTGAAACAACTACAGCTTAATACTTCAGCTTGCTTATCTAACCTGAGCTGGACCTATCCTGACTAGTCAGTAACATATCTACAAGTGGCATGTTTCTCTACTGCTGGTAGCAAAAGGACTGCCGAGCATATCAAATGAAACCTTATTCTTGCACGACTCCAGCAGAGTAGGGTGTATAAAGAAAAATAAATGGAAGTACAACCGGTCAAACCTCCCTTCCAGCCTAAATGACAAGGTTTCATCGACGGTGACCATATAGTGTATACGCAAATAAAAAGAAAGGAATATGACTGTAATGTAGAGAGATGATAATACCTTTAGCGCTTTCACTTTTCTCCCACGGTCCTTATTAGTGATGATCTTTATAATTTTATTAGCAGGCGCCATATTGCTCATCTGTGATGGAACTTGAGAAGGTTCTTGTTTAATATATATCCCTTGCTTCATTGTTTTAAGCTTCTTAGAAGCATGTTGACCACCATTTGCAACTATTTTAACATAAAAACATGACATTCATCCACATGTTAGGAGCTATTTAAATTTTCTCTCAAAATACATGAAGAGCAGATAGTTAATATGACATAGGCCGCAAGTGCGCCGTGTATATAAAGAGAGAATGGAAGTACCAATTGTTCCATTTGAATAAAATTGTTGGGTCTCTGGTCTCTTCTTCAGATAATCCTTCTGCACACGAAGTGTTTTTTAGTGTTGAGTCTAACAAAACTAAACTAAAACTAAAAAAGAATAAACGAATATCTCAGCAACTGATATCAACAACTGGGGGGAAAAAGGACCTGCTCGTATTGATTAACTTGCGATCTCTGATCGTAGATCCGGCCCTGAAACATCAGAAGAAAAAAAAGATTACTCCGATAAAACATCCCAAGCAGCAATAAATGGGGAGCATGCTTAAAGAATTAACCTTTACAGCAGCGGCACGTGAATTGGCTGTATTTTGAGCAGTCTTGTATCCTGGGTTCTTTTGTTTCTTCTTCTTGTTAGCTTTAGTCCATGCTTCGCTACCATCATGTCTGTCAAAATCACCTGTTGATTCATATTCCATATTTTTCCACGCCGAGGACCCACCATGTAATGGACTTTGATCATCTTGGTAAGAGTTTGTGTCTCCACTTGAAACATCCGTTTTACTTGTGACTTGGGGAGTCCCACCAGCACTAGCAGGAAATGGGCTTACAACTCGTTGTCTGGCGGCTGTGCGGATGCGCTTTGTAGGAATTCCAACAAAAGATGAAGGTCTTTTGCCATTTGAAACGAACTGCCGGTTTCCTGCCTTGCTTTCCAAGCGCGGATCATAAGACACGTCAGTTTCATATGGCCTTGAACCATTAATCCTCTGCTGCATACTGTTTTTCTTCTTGTGACCCTTTTGTGACAAATAAGTAGAAGCCTCGCCTTCATCCTCCTCATAGACATTATCCTGAGCCCACCCTGAAACAAAATATAGAAGGTTAAAGCGTTAGTAAGAGCATGAGATACATACAAATACGATAGGAAAAAATTGAGGTACTGATAAATAATACCTGCAGCAGAATCACATGCAGATGCCTCATAATCATAACGAAGTCCAGAGTTACCAATTTTCTGCAATTATTAACTATGTTAAACATATTTCCACAAATAAAGTGCTGAAGACAAAAATTAAAGAACTCTGGGGCACTGGGTAATGTCTAAAAATAAAAACAGCTACAAAACTCCTCTTGGCATCCAGGCAGTACAGAACTTCAAAACATGAACTAAATGTAACCAGATAACAAGAAATTCAGAGGGGTTTTTCATAGTGATGGAAACAGAAGACCTCCACGGCCAGCAATTTGGGCCATGGAAGTGCTTAAATGTCTTGTTTAGCTAATTGCTTAAATATATGTGTCTGTCCATGGTGTGGTTCATACAGTACTCCGGCAAGATAAAACAAGACAGAAGAAACAAATCATGTTATTGCTTACACTGATACTGTTAGTCCATGTAGGTGACAAACATAAGGAAGAAACTAAAAGGGAAAAAAAGCAGAGTATATTCATTATGTGTCTTGAGAAACGTGCATAAAGCTTATATTCACCTTATGATACATGAAAAGAGATTCCATGGACTCCCTGTATGCCAGCATTGCACCAGGTGGTACTGTGTAGAAGAGACTTCCCTACAGAGGAAAAAAAACAGAAAACAATGCTGCTGAGTTAAATGCATACATGTTGCCAGTTGGAGAGACAGGGGTAACTGCGCCTATGGGTATTTATTAGGACACTTAGCATGAGATGTCTTGCAAAAGGAAAGTAATGAAACTTAATCACCAACACTACAGAAAGTTGTGGCAAGTGACCTGTGAAAGTTGATCAGACACTTTCAAGATGCCGAAGTCATTCGGCCTGTCAGGTGTAGGTGGTGCTTCAGTCAACGCAGCAGAATCAGAAGCCTGACTGCTATATTCAAGAAATCGAACTGCATAATCCTGAATATGAGATCGAAGAGGATGTATAGACTGTTCCGCTTCCAAGCTTTCATTGCCCTATACAAATTGACAGATAATGTCAATCTCACAGATCTTAAGAGACATCAGGAACAGGTGATGCCTGATGTGATGTACATTCCAATAGAGTTAATGAATTATATGTTACTCAGTTGCCAAAAAGATCCATCAATATAATGGTACTAAGAAGGAACATGTGCCATGTCATGAAAACATATACAACAACCCATGACAAAATGTTGCTTGGAACTAGTTTTACGTACCTGTTGTTTCTCAGCTTTGGTTCCAGTAGGCTTTGTCTCTCCTAGCATATTTGAATCATTTTTTTGCATCACTTTAGCTGTTCCGCCAGTAGTTAGGACAGCCTCAGCTGAACGCCAAAAACTTATGACACCCTTTGCAAGGGTTCTACTGACAGTTTTCTGCTTTCTAAGAATGCTTGCTTGGTCAAACTTGGCCAGACCATCGGAGGCAATCCAATGGCACACTTGAGATGCAGCCGTAATTCTCCATAGGCGTTCCTGTTAATCAGACCATCAGATTGCACTAGGACAACATGAAAAAAGGGCAACCTGGTGCATGTAGCTCCCGCTTGCGCAGGGTCCAGGGAAGGGTCCGACCACTTTGGGTCTATAGTACGCAGCCTTTCCCTACATTTCTGTAAGAGGCTGTTTCCAGGACTTGAACCCATGACCTCATGGTCACAAGGCAGCAGCTTTACCACTGCGCCAAGGCTCCCGTTCGCACTAGGACAACATGACTAACTCTAAATAAAGTGAGTAAACTGGTTCAGGGGTCCTAAACTAACTGAAGTATCACTAAGATCCATGAATCTGAAAATTAATTCAGCAGGGCCCTAAATTTGCAGTAGACACAAGACATGCTAATTGTGCCAATTTAGATCATTAGAACTACTAAGTTAGCTAAAACTGTTGAACATATGAGTAAAATAGAGGTGCAATACTGATGCAGTTCAATCAAATCAAAGATCCATATGGCATTTTGCAGGTACAATGAGTTTTTCTTATCTAAAAGTGGTGGCATGTCAACTGGACAATTGTACCAAGCTAACACCAATCTACGCAGACACCAATCGTTTAAGTGGGTCTGTGGACGATCGATGCAGTAAACTGAGGTCACATAGGGTCTGTTTGGATGCTGCCCAGGCTAGCCCCACCTACGTTGGCACGCCAATATATTGGCAAACGATTTGACTGCCACTGTCTCGCCAACAATTTGGCGTGGACATGAACTGGAGAGGCGCAAGAGCCTTGGCAAATGAAATAGTTGGTGCCCATCCAAACATGTGCCCGGCGCTCAGGTCAACACCAATTATTTGGCTAGGCTGTTCTAGGCTCCAATCCAAACGTACCCATAATTATCAACTTCATTGCCAAATATTTACTTCTGCATAACCACTGCACTTTAGCTAAGTTATTAAAGGGTAAACGACCCAAGTGACACAGTTTTGCAAGTTCAAGGAGCTGACCTAAGCAGCAATTCAATATAAGTTTAGGGACCCATTGTTACATAAGACAAAAATACAAGTACTTCTGAAATGATAGCGACTAGATTCAGTATGCTTCCATGCAAGTTTGAGAAGGAAATAGAAAGAACCGTTAGAAAATACCTGCATGAAATCATTGGCCATCCAAGCCATCTCCTCGAGGACAAAATCCCAATGACCCTTTCTCCTCCTTTCTAAAGATATATTACATGGAGATCGTTCACAAGCTCTCTTGAGACTCACCTATTGTACAAAATTATCTTCCCTCTTGTTAGAACAAGAATAATATTACAGGATTAAAAAAAACTATACGCCAACAGTACCTCTATAAGACGAGCTTCTCGAAGGATAGAATCTTCGCGTTCCTTGTCTGTCATCTTATTGACGCTCTCTCCATTTTTTCGAATCTCACTCTCCGCCTTAGACCCATCAGTTTTTAATGATGGTGTAGAATCAACCAAAGTATTTAGAGCAGAGCCTATAACGATAGGATGGGCGGAGTTAGAAACCCCATGACAACTGTCAATCCTCTCCAAACCTGGACCTCCATTATTGTTCACAATTTGTCCTGGATGTGAGCAGCTTGTATCCTTCTGTACAACCATTGCATCATCAAAAGTTTCCATTTCAACTTTCACACGGGCACGAGTACTAACTTCAGGTGGTACAGGACTAGAATTTCCAATCACGGAAATAGGCCTGCTAGAACCTTCCGGTTGTCCACCTTCCTTAACAGCCTTGCTAGAAATACCACTGATGTCCGGGTCTTCATGTGATTTTCCATCAATATTCATTGGAACTGGATTATTATCATCTGCTCCATTGTCAATAGTACTGGCAATGTCTTCACAACATGGATCTGTCACATTTTTGTGCAAAGTGGCAGCTTGGACAGCAGAGACAGGAATCATACTGCTGTTATCCAGTTCACCTACATGGACTTGGGCCATACCTTCATCCAGGTGATTAGTGCCAGCCTTCTCAGCAGCAGCACATGTTTCTGTCTTATCATGTGTGCATGCGCTAGAATAAGATGACCTTAGAACGGCTTTTGAAGTAGCATCAGGGGGTTCTATTGATGCACCTTCTTCAGCTATCTTCCCACGTTCATCAGGCTGCTGATTTCGATTCACATAATTGGGCACCATTTCGTCATATTCCACTGGTTCGATCTTTACTATGCGGTGGCCTTTGCGAACGGCTTGAATCCCATTCAACTCAATTGTAACATGTTTGTCAGAAGCTTTATTCGGCCCATTGTCGCACTTTGGTCCTGCCTGGTTTAAATTTGAACCATAGGATACACCAAGATCATCGGCTCGCTTTTCCTTGACCACACCCCTTGCATCTTTTGGTTCCGAAGCTGTAGCAGGAATCACAGGAGATGTTACAGAAGTCACGTTAGCACTCTCCCTACATTGCTTTGACCTGTTGCGTCGAACATATGCCTGGCTCTTCACTCCAAGGCGTGACAAACCAGAATCATCAGCTCTTTTTACATTGTTGTGGCCCTCAGAAGACTGTCTGGGTTGAGCTACATTAGCTCTTCTGGATCCTCTCTTTACAACTTTCTCCTTCACAACGCCATTGTTATTACCACCAAAAAGCATAAGATTATCTGCTGTGTTGGTTTCGCGGCACAGTGAACTTCCTGGTTTGCCACTACTCTCAACTGAATCCCCACGAGGTGATGCAGCAAACGTAAAGCTGCCTTTAGCTTCGCTGCAATGCAATTGACAGCACAAAAGAGGCTTCTAAATCAACTCATGGCATGTGATCAAATGCTACATCGGGATCAGGAAGCAATCATTACCTTATCACATTTTGTTCCGCTGTGAGAGAAGTGGATTGCACACTGATTGATTCTACACGGTCAACCTTGAAATCTAATGGGTTGCCACCCTGTAAAAAGATAGGAGTAATTAGAGCAAGGGAACAGCAAAATCCAATCTGGAAGATAACCTGCAAACTTACTTTCTCCAGAAATTCTAGCTCCCTCCTCCGTTCTTCACGGACATCGTACTCCTGCCTGAAATTCATAATTGCACTGTAAGTCATACACCAGCCATACTCAACCATCCAGAGAAAAATGCAGGGAAATCTTATATCAGTAGCCCACCTGAGCTCCTCCTGAGCTTTTTCAATGGCCACACTGCGTGGTGAAGACTTGGTACTGACACTAACGCCGTATTCAATCATTCCACCCATAGAACGCGGCTCAGGCTGAGTATTCAAAGTAGCGCAGAAGCCAAAGAAGTCATCGCTCACACACCGCTAGATTCGCCGGCGAAATTACGCAGACAGGGCGTCTGCAACGAGACGGTTATCTTCCCGCAAACCGCCACGGGCAATAGCTGCAACAGACGAGAGAAACAGACAGAACGTCAATGTAAATAAACAGAAAAGGCAAAGCATAGAGCAGCAATAACGACAATGGTTGGGCTGGTCGACAACAGGTAGTACATT
>NC_041380.1:604307678-604336543 GCF_002162155.2 Triticum dicoccoides | reverse complement strand
GGCGACACAGGACAGATCAGCATGCAAAGTGTGCCACGACGGCATCACAATTAAACAGTGAGTAACGCTTCGGCTCTACGGTAGCATTTGCACACGTACCGGGTATCTATCTCTCTACATCCAAGGGAAAAACAGCCCAAATTTGCCTGCAAAGTGTGCCAGGAAGGCATCACAATTAAACAGTGTGTAACACTTGGGCGCTACGGTAACATTTGGGCACGTTCCAGGCATCTATCTAACTATATCCAAGGGAAAAAGGGAAAACAGCCCAATTTTGCCTGCAAAGCATGCCAGGGAGGCATCGCAATTAAACAGTGTGTAACGCTTGCGCTACGGTAACATTTGGACACGTTCCGGGCATCTGTCTATATCCAAGGAGAAAACAGCCAAATCAGCCTGCAAAGCATGCCACGACGGCATCGCAATTAAACAGCAAGTAACGCTTCAGCGCTACAGTAACATTGGGACACGTTTCGGGTATCTATCTATATATCCAAGGGGAAAACAGCACAGCACAATTCTGTCTGCAAAGCGTGCCACGACAGGCAGCATCGCAATTAAACAGCGGGTGATGCTTCGGCGTAACGGCAACACTCGGACAGCCCAGTTCTGCCTGCAAGCCACGCCGCGACTGTGCACCGCAATTAAGAACCGGGTAGCGGTGAGGCGCCTCATCAAACGACATATGTGCACGTTTGCCGGGCATCAATCTACACATCCAAGGAAACCGTCCCGATTCCGCCCGCGGCCTGCTGCGAGCATACGCCGCAATTAAAACTACACAGCGCTGAAGGCACGAAGCAGGCATTATTTAGGGCACGCCAGCGACGTTCCAGCCGCGCCCCCTCCGTCAGAGGGTGGGAAACACGGGCGCGTCGGCAACGGGAGCAGGGTGAAATGTGGCCGGGGCCTGATCACGGCCCTGGCCAGCGGCCCTCGGCCCGGCGGGCATTTCACGGCGCGGCGGGCGCGGCCGGGCAGCGGCGCGGGGCCGGGGGAAGGAGGAATGGGGCGTGAGACGTACCTCGGGGGCCGCGGCCCGCGGAGCTAGGGTTAGGGTTTGGGGCGGAGGCGCGCGGGGCGGGGCGCGGCGCGGCGCGGGGTCGAAGGGGTCCTCCGGGCGCCGGCGGGGGAGCGCGGGGCGACGGGCGGCGGCGAGGCGGGCGGCGCGGGGGCGCGGAGGGTCGCCGGAGACGCGCGCGCGCGGGGTTGGAAAGCGGGCGGGGGACGGGCGGGGGCCAGGCGAGAGGAGAGAGACAAGGAGGGAGGCAGCGCGTGTATTTTTATTTCGATCGCTGTCAGAGTCGGGCCCCACCTCCCGGCCTCTCCCTCGTGGGTCGCGGTGTGCGGTCTGGTCTCGAGTCCGGGTCCGGGTCCGGCCCGACCCGACCGACGGACCGACCGGTCGGGCAGGGGTTTCCTGGCTCGACACGGCTTCGTTCGAACTTGTTCTCTTTGGATTCCTTTTGAGGTTGGTTTTGAGATGGAGTGGCTTTGATCGATGGGACTATTGAGTGTTTTTGAAGAAGTTTTGATTTTGGCATGAGTAATGGTGAGATGTGGCTCCCATGGGCCTAATGAGGTTTCTTCAAAGAGTCTGGATTTTGATGCGAGCGAGCGTGAGATGAAGTATCGACATGGGTTTTGAAGGTGGTGAAAAGTGTTACCCCTGTCTCAAATTAGTTGTTTTATATTTATCTGTATACGGATGTATCTAACACTAAACGTGTCTAGATACATCCATATATAAACAAATTTAAGAGAACTAATTTGGGGAGGAGGGGGTGTGTTCTAGCGCGAACGATTGTGAGGCACAACTTTAGGATATGGAAGATTCTAAAGGTTTAAATCTTGGCACCCATCTTCGATGGAATCTCGAGCGGTTTAAAAGGTTCGAACTTTTTGGGGCCACGCGGGCTATGTCGGTTTTCGATTAAGCGTGTCTAGAGTTGAGCATGCTCTAGTTGTGTTGGAGATGTGTTGTCGTTGGAGTGTGCAATTTTGATAGCATGACAATTTAATTTTAATTGGCATCGGTTTATTATTATAAATAGTTATGGATACTTATTAAAAAATGATATCTGGGGAGGGGTCGCGATGGAAGCATAACTATGTGAAAATGGGTCTAACGTATAGATATTTTTTTTTACAAATGGTTCTTTGTTTCCCGCGGGAAAAATGTGCATATGGGATAACTACAACATTACCGATTTATGATATTATTACATTATCTAACCTAATTCGATCTTAATTGTGTAATTTTATAGCTTCTCTTCTTTCCACTGGTTTGGATATCTTGTAGTTCTCAGCTCATACCATCCGGTGAGAAGCTCGATCATCCCCGACCACCTCTCGATCTGATAACACAATCGCCTTCCGCATGGATAGTCAAGATGGTTGTGGCTTTAATCGAATATCAAGATGCCATTTGGGACTAGCTCCCAAGTCTTTCCAATGTTCTCTTCAATACATCCATAGTTACTAGTGCATGATCGGTCCTGATTATTAAATCAGTTTTAGATGTGCTTCACATATCCTTAATAGTTGTGTGTCGGAGAATTTCAAGATAGTTAACATGGGAGAAGAGAAATTATTGTTTTGGACCTATAGTTAGAAACTCGAATAATGGTAATGATGAGTTAACTCGAAGATAACGAAACCATTTTTTCTTTCAGAAAGGTTAAAACATCCTTAAGCCAGTTAGATTAGAGAATACCGCACAGAACTCGATAAGAAACCAACATTGTTGATCTCATATAGTCAACTTAGGGCATCTCTAACCGATGCCTCAAAAGAGCTAAAATCCCCAACAGATTCCCTTTTTGAGGTGTTAAGCCACACCTCGGCAAACTATTGTTTGTTTTAGATGCTCAAGATTTTGAGGAGAAGCCTCCACCACTCTCACTTTTGGGCAGCTGAAAGGGGCTCTCATGAAAAGATTGCCTTTCCCCCCAGCTCGACTGCATTCATGCCGGCACCGAGGGTGTTGCCTCCTGCCTACACCCCACAACATCCACCGACCTCTGGTCCCACTTTGATTCGCTCGCCGGCTGCAGTTGTCGCCAAAATTGCACATGTAGCCCCCGCTGTCGCATGAGCTCGTCAACGAGAAGGGGCACCACGGAGATGCGTTTCGTTGGGAAAGGAACTGTGTAGCCACACCGAGCGCCCGCGCAACCCCTGGAGCTCCTTCTGCCATGTCCTCCTCCTCTTTGTGCTCGCCTCACGATGCTCCTCCTTCGGCGCTCGACCAGGATCAACCATCGCCCAACAGTTCGCCAGCTTGCCTTTGGCGCTAATAAAATGCAACAACATCTGGCGGGAGGTGTTACGTTGGGTCCCCACGACAGATAAAACATCCAGAATGGGTCTTCTTCAAATGTGAAAAGGACAGAGTAATTGCTCACATGGTTGATGTTGCTTGCATTCAATCAATGTGACGAGCCCAATGTTGGCTTAATATTGTTTTTATATTTGAAAGGAGAATACATTGATCTATTGATTCAGAGAAGTCTAATGAATGATGTCGAACAAGTTGCTAGAGATTACATGCCAGAGGACGCAATATGCAAGTTTATTCATGTGGAGGTAGAGAAGAAGCAAGCATGCAGGCCAAAAAAAAGTCAACATAGAGGGACAAAAGTGTTTAGGAAGATGGCAATGAACACGATAAGAAGATGAAGAAAGTATCGATTGCACTTGTGCTAGATGCCAAGGAAGTTGTGTTTCCATTGAAGTGTATAACTGGCCTTGTCATCTTGTTTGGATAAATTCTTAAGAAGAACTGGCAAACTATGTGTCCTAAATGTAGCCTCGTGAATTGGTGTAGTGAAGCTTTTAGTTCAATGCCCCCAATAAATGAACTTGGATGGGTTTTTTTGTTTGGAAGTTAAGTTTTAAAACTTTGGTTACGAATCATGAGGAGTACATATGAAAGCCGAGGAGTGAGGATTTGAGTAGACATTTGGGGGACTAAAATTTAGAAGTTCGGTTAGAAATACCCAACGGAGTAATTAAGATTCAGTTCCCCTCAAAAGAAAATAAGATTCAGTTCCCCTCAAAAGAATAAGATTCAATTTTATTGATCATCCCTTTTCTACGAGCACAAATCTGGTGTTTTAGATCAAAAAATGGTCTCCACCTAGATTCCTTTTTTTCCAGATGGTCTCTGTTGGGGAACGTAGCAGAATTTTAAAATTTTCTACGCATCACCAAGATCAATCTATGGAGTCATCTAGCAACGAGTGAGAGGGGAGTGCATCTACATACCCGTGTAGATCGCGAGCGGAAGCGTTCAAGAGAACGGGGTTGATGGAGTCGTACTCGTCGTGATCCAAATCACCGATGACCGAGTGCCGAACGAACGGCACCTCCGCGTTCAACACACGTACGGTTGGGAAGACGTCTCCTCCTTCTTGATCCAGCAAGGGGAAGGAGAGGTTGATGGAGATCCAGCAGCACGACGGCGTGGTGGTGGAAGTAGCGGTGATCTCGGCAGGGCTTCGCCAAGCACCAGCGAGAGGGAGAGGTGTCACGGGGGGAGAGGGAGGCGCCAGGGACATGGGTGCGGCTGCCCTCCCTCCCCCCCACTATATATAGGGCCCCTAGGAGGGCGCCGTCCCTAGGAGATGGGATCTCCAAGGGGGGGCGGCGGCCAAGGGGGACTTGCCCCCCAAGCCAAGTGGGGCGCCCCCCACCCCTAGGGTTTCCAACCCTAGGCGCAGGGGGAGGCCCATGGGGGGCGCACCAGCCCACCAGGGGTTGGTTCCCCTCCCAATTCAGCCCATGGGGCCCTCCGGGATAGGTGGCCCCACCCGGTGGACCCCCGGGACCCTTCCGGTGGTCCCGGTACAATACCGATTTGTTGGGGAACGTAGCAGAAATTCAAAATTTTCTACGCATCACCAAGATCAATCTATGGAGTAATCTAGCAACGAGGGGAAGGAGAGTGCATCTACATACCCTTGTAGATCGCTAAGTGGAAGCGTTCAAGTGAACGGGGTTGATGGAGTCGTACTCGTCGTGATCCAAATTACCGATGATCCTAGTGCCGAACGGACGGCACCTCTGTGTTCAACACACGTACAGCCCGGTGACGTCTCCTACGCCTTGATCCAGCAAGGGGAGAAGGAGAGGTTGGGGAAGACTTCATCCAGCATCAGCACGACGGCGTGGTGGTGGTGGAGGATCACGGGACTCCAGCAGGGCTTCGCCAAGCACTACGAGAGACGAGGAGGGAGAGGGTAGGGCTGCGCCAACAGGGAGAGCAAATCACATATGTTGGGCAGCCCCAAACCTTAAGTATATATAGGGGGAGGGGAGGGGCTGCGCCCCCACCTAGGGTTCCCTCCCTAGGGGCGGCGGCCAGCCCTAGATCCCATCTAGGGGGCGGCCAAGGGGGAGAGAGGGGGGCGCACCACTAGGTGGGCCTTAGGCCCATCTGAGCCTAGGGTTTGCCCCCTTCCCCTCTTGGAGGCGCCTTGGGCCTTGGTGGGAGGCGCCCCAGCCCACCTAGGGGCTGGTCCCTTCCCACTATTGGCCCATGTAGGCCTCCGGGGCTGGTGGTCCCACCTGGTGGACCCCCGGACCCCTCCGGTGGTCCTGGTACACTACCGGTGATGCCCGGAACACTTCCGGTGGCCAAAACCATACTTCCTATATATATCAATCTTTACCTCCGGACCATTCCGGAACTCCTCGTGACGTCCGGGATCTCATCCGGGACTCCAAACAACATTCGGTAACCGCGTACATACTTTTCCTATAACCCTAGCGTCATCGAACCTTAAGTGTGTAGACCCTACGGGTTCGGGAGTCATGCAGACATGGCCGAGACAACTCTCCGGTCAATAACCAACAGCGGGATCTGGATACCCATGCTGGCTCCCACATGCTCCATGATGATCTCATCGGATGAACCACGATGTCAAGGACTTAATCAATCCCGTATACAATTCCCTTTGTCTAGCGGTACGATACTTGCCCGAGATTCGATCGTCGGTATCCCGATACCTGGTTCAATCTCGTTATCGGCAAGTCTCTTTTACTTGTTCCATAACACATTATCCCATGATCAACTCCTTGATCACATTGTGCACATTATGATGATGTACTACCGAGTGGGCCCAGAGATACCTCTCCGTTTACACGGAGTGACAAATCCCAGTCTCGATTCGTGCCAACCCAACAGACACTTTCGGAGATACCTGTAGTGTACCTTTATAGCCACCCAGTTACGTTGTGACGTTTGGCACACCCAAAGCACTCCTACGGTATCCGGGAGTTGCACAATCTCATGGTCTAAGGAAATGATACTTGACATTAGAAAAGCTTTAGCATACGAACTACATGATCTTGTGCTAGGCTTAGGATTGGGTCTTGTCCATCACATCATTCTCCTAATGATGTGATCCCGTTCTCAACGACATCCAATGTCCATGGTCGGGAAACTGTAACCATCTATTGATCAACGAGCTAGTCAACTAGAGGCTTACTAGGGACATGGTATTGTCTATGTATCCACACATGTATCTGAGCTTCCTATCAGTACAATTCTAGCATGGATAATAAATGATTATCATGAACAAGAAAATATAATAATAACCAATTTATTATTGCCTCTAGGGCATATTTCCAACAGTCTCCCACGTGCACTAGAGTCAATAATCCAGTTCACATCGATATGTGATTAACACTCAAGGTCACATCCCCATGTGACTAACACCCAAAGAGTTCTGGGTTTGATCATGTTATGCTTGTGAGAGAGGTTTCAGTCAACGGGTCTGCAACATTCAGATCCGTATGTACTTCGCAAATTTCTATGTCATCTTGTAGATGCAACTACTACGCTACATTTGGAGCCATTTCAAATAACTGTTCTACTTGGAGCTATTCTAAATTGTTGCTCCATTATACGTATCCGGTATCTCTTCTTAGAGCTATCCGGATAGGTGTTAAGCTTGCATCGACGTAATTCTTTACGTCGAACTCTTTATCACCTCCATAACCGAGAAACATATCCTTATTCCTCTAAGGATAATTTAGACCGCTATCTGGTGATCTACTCCTAGATTACCTTTGTACCCTCTTGCCAGATATGTGGCAAGGCACACGTCAGGTGCGGTACTCAGCATGGCATACCGTATAGAGCCTATGACAAAAGCATAGGGGACGACCTTCGTCCTTCCTCTTTCTTCTGCCGTGGTCGAGCTTTAAGTCTTAACTTCATACCTTACAACTCAGGCAAGAACTCCTTCTTTGACTGATCCATCTTGAACACCTTCAAGATCATGTCAAGGTATGTGCTCATTTGAAAGTACCATTAAGCTTTTTGATCTATCCTTATAGATCTTGATGCTCAATGTTCAAGTAGCTTAATCCAGGCTTTCAATTGTAAAACACTTTCCAAATAACCCTATATGCTTTCCAGACATTCTACGTCATTTCTGATCAACAATATGTCAACAACATATATTCATCAGAAATTCTATAGTGCTCCCACTCACTTCTTTGGAAATACAAGTTTCTCATAAACTTTGTATACACCCAAAATCTTTGATCATCTCATCAAAGCATACATTCCAACTCCGAGATGCTTACTCCAGTCCTTAGAAGGATTGCTGGAGCTTTGCATACTTGTTAGCATCTTTCAGGATTGACAAAACCTTCCGGTTGTATCACGTACAACCTTTCCTCAAGAAAATCGTCGAGGAAACAATGTTTTGACATCCTATCTGCAAGATTTCATAAATAATCCAGTAATCGCTAATATAATTCCAACAGACTCTTAGCATCGCTACGAGTGAGAAAGTCTCATCGTAGTCAACTCCTTGAACTTGTCGGAAAACATCTTAACGACAAGTCGAGCTTTCTTAATGGTGATACTTACCATCATTGTCCGTCTTCCTTTTAAAATCCATATGTACCTAACAGCCTTACGACCATCAAGCAGTTCTTCCAAAGTCTACATTTTGTTTTCATATATGGATCCTTTCTCGGATTATATGGCCTCGAGCCATTTTGGAATCCAGGCCCACCATCGCTTTTCCATAGCTCGTAGGTTCATTGTTGTCTAGCAACATGACTTCCAAGACAGGATTACGTACCACTCTGAAGTTTCATGATCACTATCATAAGCTTCCACTTCAATTGGTGTAGGTGCCACAGGAACAACTCCCTGTGCCCTGCCACACACTAGTTGAAGAGACGGTTCAATAACCTCATCAAGTCTCCACCATCCTCCCACTCAATTCTTTCGAGAGAAAAACTTTTCCTCGAGAAAGGACCCGATTCTAGAAACAATCCCTTATTGCTTTCGGATCTGAGACAGGAGGTATACCCAACTGTTTTGGGTGTCCTATGAAGATGCATTTATACGCTTTGGGTTCGAGCTTATCAGCCTGAAACTTTTTCACATAAGCGTCGCAGCCCCAAACTTTTAAGAAATGACAGCTTAGGTTTCTCTAAACCATAGTTCATACGGTGTCATCTCATCAGAATTACGTGGTGCCCTATTTAAAGTGAATGTGGTTGTCTCTAATGCCTAACCCATAAACTATCGTGGTAATTCGATAAGAGACATCATGGTATGCATCATATCCAATAGGGTGCAGTTATGATGTTCGAACACACCATCACACTATGGTGTTCCAGGCTGTATTAGTTGTGAAACAATTTCCACAATGTCTTAATTCTGTGCCAAACTCGTAATTCAGATATTCATCTCTATGATCATATCATAGATATTTTATCCTCTTGTCACGACGATCTTTCAACTTCACCCTGAAATTACTTGAACCTTTCAATAATTCAGACTCGTGATTCATCAAGTAAATATACTCAACATCTACTCAAATCATCTGTGAAGTAAGAACATAACGATATCCACTACACGCCTCAGCACTCATTGGACTTCACACATCAAAATGTATTACTTCCAACAAGTTGCTTTCTAGTTCCATTTTACTAAAAACGAGGCTTTCAGTCATCTTGCCCATGTGGTATGATTTGCATGTCTCAAGTGATTCAAAATCAAGTGAGTCCAAATGGTCCATTTGCATGGAGTTTCTTCATGCATATACACCAATAGACATGGTTCGCATGTCTCAAACTTTTCAAAAACGAGTGAGCCCAAAGATCCATCAACATGGAGCTTCTTCATGCGTTTTATACCGATTTGACTTACGTGGTAGTACCACAAGTAGGTGGTACCATCATTACTATCTTATATCTTTTGGCATGAACATGTGTATCACTACGATCGAGATTCAATAAACCATTCATTTTAGGTGCAAGACCATTGAAGGTATTATTCAAATAAACAGAGTAACCATTATTCTCCTTAACTGAATAACCGTATTGCGATAGACATAATCCAATCATGTCTATGCTCAACGCAAACACCAATCTCGATGGTAGAGGGAGCGTGCGATGCTTGATCACATCAAGCTTGGGAAAAACTTCCAACACATATCGCCAGCTCACCTTTAGCTAGTCTCCGTTTACTCCGCAGCCTTTTATTTCGAGTTTACTAACACTTAGCAACCGAACTGGTATCTAATACGATGGTGCTACTAGGAGTACTAGTAAAGTACACATTAACACAATGTATATCCAATATACTTCTATCGACCTTGCCAGCCTTCTCATCTACCAAGTATCTAGGGTAATTCTGCTCCAGTGGCTGTTCCCCTTATTAGAGAAGCACTTAGTCTCGGGTTTGGGTTCAACCTTGGGTTTCTTCACTAGAGCAGCAGCTGATTTGCCGTTTCATGAAGTATCCCTTCTTGCCCTTGCCCTTCTTGAAACTAGTGGTTTCACCAACCATCAACAATTGATGCTCCTTCTTGATTTCTACTTTTGTGGTGTCAAACATCGCGAATATCTCAAGGATCATCATATATGTCCCTAATATATCATAGTTCATCATGAAGTTCTAGCAGCTTGGTGGTAATGACTTCGGAGAAACATCACTATCTCATCTGGAAGATCAACTCCCACTCAATTCAAATGATTGTTGTACTCAGACAATCTGAGCACAAGCTCAACAATTGAGCTTTTCTCCCTTAGTTTGCAGGCTAAGAAAATCGTTGGAGGTCTTATACCTCTTGACGTGGGCACGAGCCTGAAATCCCAATTTCAGCCCTCGAAACATCTCATATGTTTCGCGACGTTTCAAAACATCTTCGGTGCCTCAACTCTAAACCGTTTAACTGAACTATCACGTAGTTATCAAAATGTGTATGTCAGATGTTCGCAACATCCACAAACGATGTTCGAGGTTCAGCACACTGAGCGGTGCATTAAGGACATAAGCCTTCTATGAAGCAATGAGGACAATCCTCAGTTTACGGACCTAGTCCGCATAATTGCTACTATCAACTTTCAACTAAATTTTCTCTAGGAACATATCTAAACAGTAGAACTAAAGCGCGAGCCACGACATAATTTGCGAAGACCTTTTGACTATGTTCAGGATAATTAAGTTCATCTTATGAACTCCCACTCAGATAGATATCCCTCTAGTCATCTAAGTGATTACATGATCCGAGTCAACTAGGCCGTGTCCGATCATCACGTGAGACGGACTAGTCATCATCGGTGAACATCTTCATGTTGATCGTATCTACCATACGACTCATGCTCGACCTTTCGGTCTCTTGTGTTCCGAGGCCATGTCTGTACATGCTAGGCTCGTCAAGTCAACCTAAGTGTTTCGCGTGTGTAAATCTGTCTTACACCCGTTGTATGTGAACGTTAGAATCTATCACACCCGATCATCACGTGGTGCTTCGAAACGACGAACTTTCGCAACGGTGCACAGTTAGGGGGAACACTTTCTTGAAATTTTAATGAGGGATCATCTTATTTACTACCGTCGTTTTAAGCAAATAAGATGCAAAAACATGATAAACATCACATGCAATCAAAAAGTGACATGATATGGCCAATATCATTTTGCTCCTTTTGATCTCCAGCTTCGGGGCTCCATGATCATCGTTGTCACCGGCATGACACCATGATCTCCATCATCGTGTCTTCATGAAGTTGTCTCGCCAACTATTACTTCTACTACTACAGCTAACGGTTAGCAATAAAGTAAAGTAATTACATGACGTTTATATTGACACACAGGTCATAAATAAATTAAGACAACTCCTGTGGCTCCTGCCGGTTGTCATACTCATCGACATGCAAGTCGTGATTCCTCTTACAAGAACATGATCATCTCATACATCACATATATCATTCATCACATCCTTTGGCCATATCACATCACAAAACACTTGCTGCAAAAACAAGTTAGACGTCCTCTAATTGTCGTTGCAAGTTTTTACGTGGCTGCTATAGGTTTCTAGCAAGAACGTTTCTTACCTACGCCAAAACCACAACGTGAATTGCCAATTTCTATTTACCCTTCATAAGGACCCTGTTCATCGAATCCGATCCGACTAAAGTGGGAGAGACAGACACTCGCCAGCCACCTTATGCAACTAGTGCATGTCAGTCGGTGGAACCGGTCTCACGTAAGCGTACGTGTAAGGTTGGTCCGGGCCGCTTCATCCCACGATGCGATAAGACTAGTAACGGCAAGATAATTGACAATATCGATGCCCACAACTACTTTGTGTTCTACTCGTGCATAGTAACTACGCATAGACCTAGCTCATGATGCCACTGTTGGGGAACGTAGCAGAAATTCAAAATTTTCTACGCATCACCAAGATCAATCTATGGAGTAATCTAGCAACAAGGGGAAGGAGAGTGCATCTACATGCCCTTGTAGATCAAGATGGCAACGGGGCCCCGAAACCCGCATCCCCGCGGGTTTTTCCCCTATTAGGGGATGGGGATGGGCGTCTTCTCATCCCCGCGGGGTTGTTGTTGGGCACATTGTACAACCCGACACGTTTTATGGGTTTGCACCCATTTCGGTAGTCCCCGAACCTGAAACCCGGTAGACCCGGCAAAATACATGTTTTTTTTACCAAGATTGAGCGTATTTTGATCTTCTCTAGGACTTGGCACTTTGATTTGGCTTTGGTAACTTTGAAGATAGTCTTTTGGAGGCTTGGAGATGTGACAGATGCTATGATGGTTCCTACTTTAAAGTGATTTGTGAAATATGAATTCTATTTCAGAATTTATGTATTGGACTATTTCGTCTCATTTGTGCTTGTGATTTGTGAACCAAGACTTCTATTTTAGAACTTGTGTAATTGGACATCTTGTTGAAATATGCTCCTGCTTGTTGCTGAAATCTGATTATCTATGTTGCTGAAATGTGGTATCGTTTTGTTGTCGAAATATTATTCTTTGTTGGTTCTATGTTTCCTTATATATGTCGATTTCCCCGTGGGTTCCCGTGGGTTTAGAAAACCCGATGGGTTTAGGGGACGGGTGAAAAACTAGCCCCACGCACGATGACGGGGACGGGGATGGGTTTATGATTTTCTCGTGGGGATGGGTTTGGGAAGGCAAAATCCGATGGGTTTCATCCCCGTTGCCATCTTGACTTGTAGATCGCTAAGCGGAAGCGTTCAAGTGAACGGGGTTGATGGAGTCGTACTCATCGTGATCCAAATCACCAATGATCCTAGTGCCGAACGGACGGCACCTCCGTGTTTAACACATGTACAGCCCGGTGACGTCTCCTACGCCTTGATCCAGCAAGGGGAGAAGGAGAGGTTGGGGAAGACTCCATCTAGCATCAGGGGGGAGGCCCATGGGGGGCGCACCAGCCCACCAGGGGTTGGTTCCCCTCCCAATTCAGCCCATGGGGCCCTCCGGGATAGGTGGCCCCACCCGGTGGACCCCCGGGACCCTTCCGGTGGTCCCGGTACAATACCGATTTGTTGGGGAACGTAGCAGAAATTCAAAATTTTCTATGCATCACCAAGATCAATCTATGGAGTAATCTAGCAACGAGGGGAAGGAGAGTGCATCTACATACCCTTGTAGATCGCTAAGTGGAAGCGTTCAAGTGAATGGGGTTGATGGAGTCGTACTCGTCGTGATCCAAATCACCGATGATCCTAGTGCCGAACGGACGGCACCTCCGTGTTCAACACACGTACAACCCGGTGACGTCTCCTACGCCTTGATCCAGCAAGGGGAGAAGGAGAGGTTGGGGAAGACTTCATCCAGCATCAGCACGACGGCGTGGTGGTGGTGGAGGAGCGCGGGACTCCAGCAGGGCTTCGCCAAGCACTACGAGAGACGAGGAGGGAGAGGGTAGGGCTGCGCCAACAGGGAGAGCAAATCACATATGTTGGGCAGCCCCAAACCTCAAGTATATATAGGGGGAAGGGAGGGGCTGCGCCCCCACCTAGGGTTCCCTCCCTAGGGGCGGCGGCCTGCCCTAGATTCCATCTAGGGGGCGGCCAAGGGGGGAGAGAGGGGGCGCACCACTAGGTGGGCCTTAGGCCCATCTGAGCCTAGGGTTTGCCCCCTTCCCCTCTTGGAGGCGCCTTGGGCCTTGGTGGGAGGCGCCCCAGCCCACCTAGGGGCTGGTCCCTTCCCACTATTGGCCCATGTAGGCCTCCGGGGCTGGTGGTCCCACCTGGTGCACCCCCGGACCCCTTCGGTGGTCCCGATACACTACCGGTGATGCCCGGAACACTTCCGGTGGCCAAAACCATACTTCCTATATATCAATCTTTACCTCCGGACCATTCCGAAACTCCTCGTGACGTCCGGGATCTCATCCGAGACTCCGAACAACATTTGGTAACCGCGTACATACTTTCCCTATAACCCTAGCGTCATCGAACCTTAAGTGTGTGGACCCTACGGGTTCGGGAGTCATGCAGACATGGCCGAGACAACTCTCCGGTCAATAACCAACAGCGGGATCTAGATACCCATGTTGGCTCCCACATGCTCCACGATGATCTCATCGGATGAACCACGATGTCAAGGACTTAATCAATCCCGTATACAATTCCCTTTGTCTAGCGGTACGATACTTGCCCGAGATTCGATCGTCGGTATCCCGATACCTGGTTCAATCTCGTTACCGGCAAGTCTCTTTTACTCGTTCCGTAACACATCATCCCGTGATCAACTCCTTGATCACATTGTGCACATTATGATGATGTCCTACCGAGTGGGCCCAGAGATACCTCTCCGTTTACACGGAGTGACAAATCCCAGTCTCGATTCGTGCCAACCCAACAGACACTTTCGGAGATACCTGTAGTGTACCCTTATAGCCACCCAATTACGTTGTGACGTTTGGCACACCCAAAGCACTCCTACGGTATCCGGGAGTTGCACAATCTCATGGTTTAAGGAAATGATACTTGACATTAGAAAAGCTTTAGCATACGAACTACATGATCTTGTGCTAGGCTTAGGATTGGGTCTTGTCCATCACATCATTCTCCTAATGATGTGATCCCGTTATCAACGACATCCAATGTCTATGGTCAGGAAACTGTAACCATCTATTGATCAACGAGCTAGTCAACTAGAGGCTTACTAGGGACATGGTGTTGTCTATGTATCCACACATGTATCTGAGTTTCCTATCAATACAATTCTAGCATGGATAATAAACGATTATCATGAACAAGGAAATATAATAATAACCAATTTATTATTGCCTCTAGGGCATATTTCCAACACGATTACCCCCGAAACTTTCCCGATGGCCGAAACTGGACTTCCTATATATAAATCTTCACCTCCGGACCATTCCGGAACTCCTCGTGACATCCGGGATCTCATCCGGGACTCCGAACAACTTTCGGGTTACCGCATAATAATATCTCTACAACCCTAGCGTCACCGAACCTGAAGTGTGTAGACCCTACGGGTTCGGGAGACATGCAGACATGACCGAGACGACTCTCCGGTCAATAACCAATAGCGGGATTTGGATACCCATGTTCGCTCCCACATGTTCCATGATGATCTCATCAGATGAACCACGATGTCGAGGATTCAATCAATCCCGTATTCAATTCCCTTTGTCAATCGGTACGTTACTTGCCCGAGATTCGATCGTCGGTATCCCAATACCTCGTTTAATCTCGTTACCGGCAAGTCACTTTACTCGTATCGTACTGCATGATCCCATGACCAAACACTTGGTCACATTGAGCTCATTATCATGATGCATTACCGAGTGGGCCCAGAGATACCTCTCCGTCATACGGAGTGACAAATCCCAGTCTCGATCCGTGTCAACCCAACAGATACTTTCGAGGATACCTGTAGTATACCTTTATAGTCACCCAGTTATGTTGTGACGTTTGGTACACCCAAAGCACTCCTACGACATCCGGGGGTTACACGATCTCATGGTCTTAGGAAATGATACTTGACATTAGAAAAGCTCTAGCAGACGAACTACACGATCTTGTGCTATGCTTAAGATTGGGTCTTGTCCATCACATCATTCTTCTAATGATGTGATCCCGTTATCAATGACATCTAATGTCCATAGTCAGGAAACCATGACTATCTGTTGATCAACGAGCTAGTCAACTAGAGGCTCACTAGGGACATGGTGTGGTCTATATATTCACACATGTATTACGATTTCCGGATAACACAATTATAGTATGAACAATAGACAATTATCATGAACAAGTAAATATAATAATAACCATTTTATTATTGCCTCTAGGGCATATTTCCAACAGTCTCCCACTTGCACTAGAGTCAATAATCTAGTTACATTGTGATGAACCGAACACCCATAGAGTTCTGGTGTTGATCATGTTTTGCTCGAGGAAGAGGTTTAGTCAACGGATCTGCGACATTCAGGTCCGTATGCACTTTGCAAATATATATGTCTCCATTTTGAACATTTTCACGAATGGAGTTGAAGCGACGCTTGATATGCCTAGTCTTCCTGTGAAACATGAGCTCCTTGGCAAGGGCAATAGCTCCAGTGTTGTCACGGAAGAGAGTCATCGGGCCCGACGCATTGGGAATAACTCCTAGGTCGGTAATGAACTCCTTCACCCAGATTGCTTCTTGTGCTGCCTCCGAGGCTGCCATGTACTCCGCTTCACATGTAGATCCCGGCACGATGCTTTGCTTGCAACTACACCAGCTGACTGCCCCACCATTCAAAATATACACGTATCCGGTTTGTGACTTAGAGTCATCCAGATCTGTGTCGAAGCTAGCATCGACGTAACCCTTTACGACGAGCTCTTTGTCACCTCCATAGACGAGAAACGTATCCTTAGTCCTTTTCAAGTACTTCAGGATATTCTTGACCGCTGTCCAGTGTTCCATGCCGGGATTACTTTGGTACCTTCCTACCAAACTTACGGCAAGGTTTACATCAAGTCTGGTACATAACATGGCATACATGATAGACCCTATGGCCGAGGCATAGGGGACGACACTCATCTTTTCTCTATCTTCTGCCGTGGTCGGGCATTGAGATGTGCTCAATCTCACACCTTGCAATATAGGCAAGAACCCCTTCTTGGACTGATCCATATTGAACTTCTTCAATATCTTGTCAAGGTATGTACTTCGTGAAAGACCAATGAGGCATCTCGATCTATCTCTATAGATCTTGATGCCTAATATATAAGCAGCTTCTCCAAGGTCCTTCATTGAAAAACACTTGTTCAAGTAGGCCTTTATGCTTTCCAAGAATTCTATATCATTTCCCATCAATAGTATGTCATCCACATACAATATGAGAAATTCTATGGAGCTCCCACTCACTTTCTTGTAAACGCGGGCTTCTCCATAAGTCTGCGTAAACCCAAACGCTTTGATCATCTCATCAAAACGAATGTTCCAACTTCGAGATGCTTGCACCAGCCCACAGATTGAGCGTTGGAGCTTGCACACCTTGTCAGCATTCTTAGGATCGACAAAACCTTCTGGCTGCATCATATACAATTCTTCCTTAAGGAAACCATTAAGGAATGTCGTTTTGACGTCCATTTGCCATATCTCATAATCATAGAATGCGGCAATTGCTAACATGATTCAGACGGACTTCAGCTTCGCTACGGGTGAGAAAGTCTCATCGTAGTCAACCCCTTG
Source organism: Triticum dicoccoides (assembly GCF_002162155.2). Taxonomy (NCBI): domain Eukaryota; kingdom Viridiplantae; phylum Streptophyta; class Magnoliopsida; order Poales; family Poaceae; genus Triticum; species Triticum dicoccoides. The sequence continues at coordinate 604,319,518 of NC_041380.1, read as the reverse complement.
AACTTGTCGATAACCCTTAGCGACAAGCCGAGCTTTATAGATGGTCACATTACCATCCGCATCTGTCTTCTTCTTAAAGATCCATTTATTTTCCATGGCTTGCCGATCAACGGGCAAGTCAGTCAAAGTCCATACTTCGTTTTCATACATGGATCCTATCTCGGATTTCATGGCTTCCAGCCATTTGTCAGAATCTGGGCCCGCCATCGCTTCTTCATAGTTCGAAGGTTCACCATTGTCCAACAACATGATTTCCAGGACAGGGTTGCCGTACCACTCTGGTGCGGAACGCGTCCTTGTGGACCTTCGAAGTTCAGTAGCAACTTGATCTGAAGTTTCATGATCATCATCATTAACTTCCTCCCTAGTCGGTGCAGACACCTCAGGAACATTTTCTTGAGCTGCGCCACTCTCCGGTTCAAGAGGCAATACTTCATCAAGTTCTACTTTCCTCCCACTTACTTCTTTCGAGAGAAACTCTTTCTCTATAAAGGATCCATTCTTGGCAACAAATGTCTTGCCTTCGGATTTAAGATAGAAGGTATACCCAATAGTTTCTTTACGGTATCCTATGAAGACGCATTTTTCTGATTTGGGTTCGAGCTTTTCAGGTTGAAGTTTCTTGACTAAGCATCGCATCCCCAAACTTTCAGAAATGACAGCTTAGGTTTCTTGCCAAACCACAATTCATACGGTGTCGTCTCAACGGATTTCGACGGAGCCCTATTTAAAGCGAATGCGGCAGTCTCTATAGCATAACCCCAAAATGATAGCGGTAGATCGGTAAGAGACATCATAGACCGTACCATATCCAATAGGGTGCGATTACGACGTTCGGACACACCATTACGCTGTGGTGTTCCAGGCGGCGTGAGTTGTGAAACTATTCCACATTTCCTTAAGTGTGTGCCAAATTCGTGACTCAAATATTCTCCCCCATGATCTGATCGTAAGAACTTGATTTTCCTATCACATTGATTCTCAACCTCACTCTGAAATTCCTTGAACTTTTCAAAGGTCTCAGACTTGTGTTTCATTAAGTAAACATACCCATATCTTCTAAAGTCATCAGTGAGGGTGAGGACATAACGATAGCCACCGCAAGCCTCAACGCTCATTGGACCGCACACATCAGTATGTATGATTTCCAATAAGTTGGTTGCTCGCTCCTTGTTCCGGAGAACGGAGTCTTGGTCATTTTACCCATGAGGCATGGTTCGCACGTGTCAAATGATTCATAATCAAGAGACTCCAAAAGTCCATCCGCATGGAGTTTCTTCATGCGTTTGACACCAATGTGACCAAGGCGACAGTGCCACAAGTATGTGGGACTATCATTATCAACCTTACATCTTTTGGCATTCACACTATGAATGTGTGTAACATCACGTTCGAGATTGAAAAAGAATAAACCATTGACCAGCGGGGCATGACCATAAAACATGTCTCTCATATAAATAAAACAACCATTATTCTCAGATTTAAATGAGTAGCCATCTCGCATTAAACGAGATCCAGATACAATGTTCATGCTCAAAGCTGGTACTAAATAACAATTATTGAGGTTTAAAACTAATCCCGTAGGTAAATGTAGAGGCAGCGTGCCGACGGCGATCACATCGACCTTGGAACCATTCCCGACGCGCATCGTCACCTCGTCCTTCGCCAGTCTCCGTTTATTCCATAGTTCCTATTTTGAGTTACAAATATGAGCAACTGCACCGGTATCAAATACCCAGGAGCTACTACGAGCGCTGGTAAGGTACACATCAATAACATGTATATCACATATACCTTTGGTATTGCCGGCCTTCTTTTCCGCTAAGTACTTGGGGCAATTCCGCTTCCAGTGACCGTTTCCCTTGCAATAAAAGCACTCAGTCTCAGGCTTGGGTCCATTCTTTGACTTCTTCCCGGCAGCTTACTTACCGGGCGCGGCAACTCCCTTGCCGTCCTTCTTGAAGTTCTTTTTACCCTTGCCTTTCTTGAACTTAGTGGTTTTATTCACCATCAACACTTGATGTTCCTTTTTGATTTCCACCTCCGCTGATTTCAGCATTGAATATACCTCGGGAATGGTCTTTTCCATCGCATGCATATTGAAGTTCATCACAAAGCTCTTGTAGCTAGGCGGGGGCGACTGAAGGATTCTGTCAATGACCGCATCATCCGGGAGATTAACTCCTAGCTGAGACAAGCGGTTATGCAGCCCAGACATTTTGAGTATGTGCTCGCTGACAGAACTATTCTCCTCCATCTTACAACTGTAGAACTTGTCGGAGACTTCATATCTCTCAACCCGGGCGTGACCTTGGAAAATCATTTTCAGCTCTTGGAACATCTCATATGCTCCGTGTTGCTCAAAACGCTTTTGGAGCCCCGGTTCTAAGCTGTAAAGCATGCCGCACTGAACCAGGGAGTAATCATCACTGCGTGTCTGCCAAGCGTTCATAACGTCTTGTTCTGCAGGGAAAACAGGTGCTTCACCTAGCGGTGCATCAAGGACATATGCTTTCCTGGCAGCTATGAGCATAATCCTCAGGTTACGGACCCAGTCCGTGTCATTGTTGCCATCGTCTTTCAGCTTGGTTTTCTCTAGGAATGCATTGAAGTTGAGGGCAACATTAGCATGGGCCATTTGATCTACAAGACATATTGCAAAGATTTTAGACTAAGTTCATGATAATTAAGTTCATCTAATCAATTTATTTAATGAACTCCCACTCAGACAGACATCCCTCTAGTCATCTAAGTGATACATGATCTGAGTCAACTAGGCCGTGTCCGATCATCACGTGAGATGGTCTAGTCATCATCGGTGAGCATCTTCATGTTGATCGTATCTTCTATACGACTCATGTTCGACCTTTCGGTCTTCCGTGTTCCGAGGCCATGTCTGTACATGCTAGGCTCGTCAAGTCAACCTAAGTGTATTACGTGTGTAAATCTGGCTTACACCTGTTGTATTTGAACGTTAGAATCTATCACACCCGATCATCACATGGTGCTTTGAAACAACGAACCTTCGCAACGATGCACAGTTAGGGGGAACACTTTCTTGAAATTATGTGAGGGATCATCTTATTTAAGCTACCGTCGTTCTAAGCAAATAAGATGTAAAAAATGATAAACATCACATGCAATCAAATAGTGACATGATATGGCCAATATCATTTGCTCCTTTTGATCTCCATCTTCGGGGCGCCATGATCATCATCATCACCGGGATGACACCATGATCTCCATCATCGTGTCTTCATGAAGTTATATCATCATCTATTACTTCTACTACTATGGCTAACGGTTTACCAATAAAGTAAATTAATTACATGACGTTTATGTTGACACGCAGGTCATAAATAAATTAAGACAACTCCTATGGCTCCTGCCGGTTGTCATACTCATCGACATGCAAGTCGTGATTCCTATTACAAGAACATGATCATCTCATACATCACATATATCATTCATCACATCCTTTTGGCCATATCACATCACATGGCACATGCTGCAAAAACAAGTTAGACGTCCTCTAATTGTTGTTGCAAGTTTTTACGTGGCTGCTATAGGTTTCTAGCAAGAACGTTTCTTACCTACGCCAAAACCACAACGTGATATGCCAATTTCTATTTACCCTTCATAAGGACCCTTTTCATCGAATCCGATCCGACTAAAGTGGGAGAGACAGACACCCGCTAGCCACCTTATGCAACTAGTGCATGTCAGTCGGTGGAACCAGTCTCACGTAAGCGTACGTGTAAGGTCGGTCCGGGCCGCTCCATCCCACGATGCCGCCGAATCAAGATAAGACTAGTAACGGCAAGAAAATTGACAAAATCAACGCCCACAACAACTTGTGTTCTACTCGTGCATAGAAACTACACATAGACCTAGCTCATGATGCCATTGTTGGGGAACGTAGCAGAATTTTAAAATTTTCTATGCATCACCAAGATCAATCTATGGAGTCATCTAGCAACGGGTGAGAGGGGAGTGCATCTACATACCCTTGTAGATCGCGAGCGGAAGCGTTCAAGAGAACGGGGTTGATGGAGTCGTACTCGTCGTGATCCAAATCACCGATGACCGAGCGCCGAATGGACGGCACCTCCGCGTTTAACACACGTACGATTGGGAAGACGTATCCTCCTTCTTGATCCAGCAAGGGGAAGGAGAGGTTGATGGAGATCCAGCACCACGACGGCATGGTGGTGGAAGCAGCGGTGATCTCGGCAGGGCTTCGCCAAGCACCAACGAGAGGGAGAGGTGTCACGGGGGAGAGGGAGGCGCCAGGGACTTGGGTGCGGCTGCCCTCCCTCCCCCCACTATATATAGGGCCCCTAGGGGGGGCGCCGGCCCTAGGAGATGGGATCTCCAAGGGGGGGCCAAGGGGGACTTGCCCCCCAAGCCAAGTGGGGTGCCCCCACCCCTAGGGTTTCCAACCCTAGGCACAGGGGGAGGCCCATGGGGGCGCACCAGCCCACCAGGGGCTGGTTCCCCTCCCAATTCAGCCCATGGGTCCCTCCGGGACAGGTGGCCCCACCCGGTGGATCCCCGGGACCCTTCCGGTGGTCCCGGTACAATACCGATTACCCCCGAAACTTTCCCGATGGCCGAAACTGGACTTCCTATATATAAATATTCACCTCCGGACCATTCCGGAACTCCTCATGACGTCCGGGATCTCATCCGGGACTCCAAACAACTTTCGGGTTACCGCATACTAATATCTCTACAACCCTAGCGTCACCGAACCTTAAGTGTGTACACCCTACGGGTTCGAGAGACACGCAGACATGACCGAGACGACTCTCCGGTCAATAACCAACAGCGGGATCTGGATACCCATGTTGGCTCCCACATGTTCCACGATGATCTCATCGGATGAACCACGATGTCGAGGATTCAATCAATCCCATATTCAATTCCCTTTGTCAATCGGTACGTTACTTGCCCGAGATTCGATCATCGGTATCCCAATACCTCGTTCAATCTCGTTACCGGAAAGTCACTTTACTCGTATCGTACTGCATGATCCCATGACCAAACACTTGGTCACGTTGAGCTCATTATGATGATGCATTACCGAGTGGGCCCAGAGATACCTCTCCGTCATACGGAGTGACAAATCCCAGTCTTGATCCGTGTCAACCCAACAGATACTTTCGGGGATACCTGTAGTATACCTTTATAGTCACCCAGTTACGTTGTGACGTTTGGTGCACCCAAAGCACTCCTATGGCATCCGGGGGTTACATGATCTCATGGTCTAAGGAAATGATACTTGACATTAGAAAAGCTCTAGCAGACGAACTACACGATCTTGTGCTATGCTTAAGATTGGGTCTTGTCCATCACATCATTCTTCTAATGATGTGATCCCATTATCAATCACATCTAATGTCCATAGTCAGGAAACCATGACTATCTGTTGATCAACGAGCTAGTCAACTAGAGGCTCACTAGGGACATGTTGTGGTCTATATATTCACACATGTATTACGATTTTCGGATAACACAATTATAGTATGAACAATAGACAATTATCATGAACAAGGAAATATAATAATAACCATTTTATTATTGCCTCTAGGGCATATTTCCAACAGTCTCTACCTAGCATTGACTTGGATGCACGTGGTACACGTGCATGTGCACGTGCGTCCTTGCTGCGGTCCATGGACCGAGATGGTGATCAGTGAACAGGTAGTACAAGCACATTTGCCTAAAAATAAAGTAGTAGTACAAGCACATGCCGTGCCCGCGTGGAGGATGAAATCTTGCATGCGCCTTCTCGTTCATGAGGCGTCCTCTGTCGGATGCGTCTCCCCCAGCGTGGCAGCCACGATGAACCTCGGCTGCTGGATCGTGTGCCGCGTAAAAAGTCGCCGCTGTATGGTGCACATGCATGCCGTGTGGCCCACATCACCGGCCTTGTTCTGATCGGCGGCCATGTCGCTCTCATTTCTCTGCGGCCGGCGGCGTGATTCTCCATGCAATGCACGCACGTGTGATCGAAGCCAAGTGATCGAATCCGGAGCCGCAAGACAACAACTAGTGGTACTAGCAGACTTTTCTCCTTCTAATCTTTAGTCTCTGTGTTCCACACCAGTTTTGTGTGTGTGTGTTGAAATTTTCTTGCAGGTTTAGTCAATGAATAGGTTAGGTATTTTTTGACAGATAATGTAGCAACATGAAGATACATAACACAAATGAGCACATATTTGGTCTCTGCATAACTAGATGCACACAAACCAACATCATAGAGCGTTTTCCTTTCGTCCCTGATGGCTGAAACCCTAGCCGCCGCCAAGAGAGGGCAATCTTCCAGCGCCGTCCTTCGGCAGCTCCCCTCCGGTGGCGACCTCGGTCGTCCGTGGTGAGGGGGGTCGCCGGATCTGCGCGTGTGGATCATTTTTACTCCCTCGTAGTCTAGGTTTCTAGGTTGTTCATTGCCTTGGCTTCGGCGACGATGATGACGGCGTTGAATAAAGATTCTTCGGATCCTTCCTTGACGAGTCCATTGGTCCTATGGTTGGAGATGGATTTGGAAACCAGTTTGTTCTAGCAAGGATAGCGTGGCAGCGGCAACATCCTCATGGTGGCCCTGTGTCCTCGGGCTCCGCCGTTGCAACGACGTTTGCTCCAGCGTCGGCGCGGAGCTTGGGTGGTAGTCCATGAGCGATTGCAAATTGTGGCCTGCATTGAGGACATCTGGAAGACGAAACGTGTGATGGGTTCGTGGTTCGTTGATGGCAGGTATAGTTTCCTACTTAGGTGTCTTAGTTGTGGTGGTGTGCCAGATCTGGAGTTTGATGACGTGTCCGGGGTGTTACCCCGGTCTGATTCATTCAACAACAAGGGCTTCACTTTTGGTGAGCCACCTTGGAGGTCCGCAAAGCTGCATATCAGCGATGGAGTCGCGTCGAGCTCGGGTGAGGAGGCGATCTGTCGTTCTTTTCTTGGGTGACTGTTGTGGTGATGCCGGAGACAGGTGACGAGCATTGGTGTCAGGCTCAGTGATGTTTTTATATCTTTCCAGTTTTGTCATATCGGTCCTTAATGAGACATGTATTACCATGCAAAAAACAAAGATACCTCTCCGTCATTATGATGATGCATTACCGAGTGGGCCCAGAGATACCTCTCCGTCATACGGAGTGACAAATCCCAGTCTCGATCCGTGTCAACCCAACATATACTTTCGGGGATACCTGTAGTATACCTTTATAGTCACCCAGTTACGTTGTGACGTTTGGTACACCCAAAGCACTCCTACGGCATCCGGGGGTTACACGATCTCATGGTCTAAGGAAATGATACTTGACATTATAAAAGCTCTAGCAGACGAACTACACGATCTTGTGCTATGCTTAAGATTGGGTCTTGTCCATCACATCATTCTTCTAATGATGTGATCACATTATCAATGACATCTAATGTCCATGGTCAGGAAACCATGACTATCTGTTGATCAATGAGCTAGTCAACTAGAGGCTCACTAGGGACATGTTGTGGTCTATATATTCACACATGTATTACGATTTCCGAATAACACAATTATAGTATGAACAATAGACAATTATCATGAACAAGGAAATATAATAATAACCATTTTATTATTGCCTCTAGGGCATATTTCCAACACCTGGAGCTTCACCTAGTCATCAATAATGTACTCCTCCGGTGGGCATGCTACCTTGGTTGCGGAAAACCCTATTCGATGCTCGTTGCGTCGTGCTGTCGACCAAACACACATGGTCGAGTGTACTGCCCGACCCATTTAGCTGTTCTCGTTCGCTACTATTTTGGGAACCTTCTAAGAGATGTTCCTTCTGGTTTTTGCGGATCTGGGAACCTTTAAAAGGTTCTCTGAACTATTTTTGCCTGTTTATTTCTTCGTTTTTGTTTTGCTTATTTACTTTTATCCTTTTCTACTTTCTTGCCTACTTGTTTCTGTTTTTAAAATATATATTTAAAAATGGATTTCCAGTATTATTTTTCAGAATTTCTCAAAATATGTCATGTTTTCCAAAAAATGAAATAAAGAATCAAAATTTATTCACATTTAACAAAAGAGTTCATAAATCTGAAATTTGTTCATAATTTGAGAAATTGTTCAGAAATTTCAGAAAAAAAATCACATTCGCAAAAGTTTGTTTATTTATTTATTCTAAATTTGTTTGATTTCTTGAAATAATTTTGGAAATTCAAAGACGGCGACCTTTCGCATCCGTGCCCGCGGACTGATCCCCCCCGTCAGTTGACGGATGTAGTAAGAAATTTGTGGGTCGACGTTGAAGATGCCCTAACACCCCGAATGGAATAGGGGAGTCGAGGCTGCTATTAGATGGCCGGTAGACGAACCTACACGTCCGACATCGTGTCCCCGTCTGACGTAGGTTCACCTACGTCAAAGGAGCTCATTCGGCGAGAGAGGGCAACGGGCGTTTTTGAAAGCCTTTCCAACGTGATCCATAAAACTTGGATGCCAAGCAATGTAAGAAATGTAAGAGCGATCCCGACTCATTCTTGCTCTCAAGGGACACTAGTAGAAAAAGGGTCAAATGTGAAGCATATTAGTGCCGGTTTGAATTTGAGCCGGCACTAATGTGTCCATTAGTGCCGGTTCCAACGGCTAGGCGGGCAGACATCGGTTCATGGGCAACCTTTAGTACCGGTTCATGCCACGAACCGATACTAATGAGGTTGTGTTGGGCTGTGGTCAGGCTGGGGCCCCCACGAACACCTTTAGTACCGGTTCATGGCTGCCATGAACCGGTACTATAGTTTCTTAGTAAGTAGATTTTTAGTCCCACCTCGCCAAGAGAGAGGCAGTAGGAGCGGTTTATAAGCCGTGAGTGCAGAGATGATGAAGGAGAGGCGCAATACTCATCTGCACGTTGCTTAGCTTCAAGCCTTTCGGAATAACATAGATTGCCCGGAGCTATGTGCAGTGCAGTCTACACTATTTCGAAAGGCTTGAAGCTAATTAACCAGCATTGCATCTCCTTTTTATTTTTAGTAACTTATTTGAACTTCTGACTTCTTGTGTTCAGTATGCAGCATTCAAAGCGACGTCATCAATTTCCAACACGTTCTGACATCATTTGCTATTTTTCAGTCATTTACCGATTTGTTTAGAGAGCTAAATGACCATGAAATTGAAAATAACTACAAAATGAAGTCTAAAAATGTTGAAACTTGGCATGGTATCATCATTTGACCCGCATAGCATGTGCGAAAGAGTAGAGAGGGTCACGACAAAAACTGGACGCACTTCATGTACAAACTGGACAATCTCTTTCGGAGTATCAGGGTTTCGGACGAGAACTCATCTCTTACATGGGCACTTCAATGTTTTTTAAACTTATTTGAACTCCAAACTTTTTTGCGTTCAGTATGCAGCATTCAAAGCGACGTCATCAATTTCCAACATGTTCTGACATCATTTGCTGTTTTTCAGTCATTTACCAATTTGTTTAGAGAGCTAAATGACCGTGAAATTGAAAATCACTACAAAATGAAGTCTGAAAATGTTGAAACTTGGCATGGTATCATCATTTCACCCGCATAGCATGTGCAAAAGAGTAGAGAGGACCACGTAAAAAACTGGACGCACTTTGTGTACAACCTGGACAATCGCTTTCGGAGTATCAGGGTTTCAGAGGAGAACTCATCTGTTACACGAGCACTTCAATGTTTTTTAAACTTATTTGAACTTCAGATTTTTTGGCGTTCAGTATGCAACATTCAAAGTGACGTCATCAATTTCCAATACGTTCTGACATCATTTGTTGTTTTTCAGTCATTTACCGATTTGTTTAGAGAGCTAAATGACCGTGAAATTGAAAATCACTACAAAATGCACTCTGAAAATGTTGAAACTTGGCATGGTATCATCATTTCACCCGCATAGCATGTGCGAAAGAGTAGAGAGGGTCACGGCAAAAACTGGATGCACTTCGTGTACAAACTGAACAATCTCTTTCGGAGTATCACGGTTTCGGACGAGAACTCATGTGTTACACGGGCACTTCAATGTTTTTTAAATTTATTTGAACTTTAAACTTTTTTGCGTTCAGTATGCAGCATTCAAAGCAACGTCATCAATTTCCAACATGTTGTGACATTATTTGCTATTTTTCAGTCATTTACCGATTTGTTTAGAGAGCTAAATGACCGTGAAATTGAAAATCACTACAAAATGACGTCTGCAAATGTTGAAACTTGGCATGGTATCATCATTTCACCCGCATAACATGTGTGAAATAGTAGAGAGGGTTACGGCAAAAACTGGACGTACTTCGTGTACAAACTGGATAATCTCTTTCGGAGTATCAGAGTTTCGGACGAGAACTCATCTGTTACACGGGCACTTCAATGTTTTTTAAACTTATTTGAACTCCAGAATTTTTTTTGCGTTTAGTATGCAGCATTCAAAGCGACGTCATCAATTTCCAACACGTTCTGACATCATTTGTTGTTTTCCAGTCATTTACCGATTTGTTTAGAGAGGTAAATGATCGTGAAATTGAAAATTACTACAAAATGAAGTCTGAAAATGTTGAAACTTGGCATGCTATCATCATTTCACCCGCATAGCATGTGCGAAAGAGTAGAGAGGGTCACGGCAAAAACTGGACGCACTTCGTGTACAAACTAAACAATCTGTTTCGGAGTATCAGAGTTTCGGACGAGAACTCATCTGTTACACGGGCACTTCAATGTTTTTTAAACTTATTTGAACTCCAGACTTTTTGCGTTCAGGATGCAGCGTTCAAAGCGACGTCATCAATTTCCAACATGTTCTGACATCATTTGTTGTTTTCAGTCATTTACCGATTTGTTTAGAGAGCTAAATGACCGTGAAATTGAAAATCACTACAAAATAAACTCTGAAAATGTTGAAACTTGCCATGGTATCATCATTTCACCCGCATAGCATGTCCGAAAGAATAGAGAGGGTCACAAAAAAAACTAAATGCAGAAAAAAACTACTCAGAAATAAATAGAAGAAAATAAATAAAGCAGAAAAGAAAACAACTATATAAAAAAATTACTCAAAAATAAATAATGCAGAAAAAACTACCCAGAAATAAATTGAAGAAAATAAATAAAGGAGAAAAAAACTACTCAGAAATAAATAGAAGAAAATAAATAAAGCAGAAAAGAAAAACTATATAAAAAATTACTGAAAAATAAATAGAAGAAAATAAATAATGCAAAAAAGAAAAAACTATATAAAAAATACTCAAAAATAAATAGAAGAAAATAAATAATGTAGAAAAGAAAAACTATGAAAAAATTGTTGGAGCGCTGCCCAGTGGGCCTGCCAGACCTAGGGTGTGCAAATTCAGGCCAGAAGGTCCGGCAGACTCAGAGGGCAGCGCGCCATAGTTAGGCGCAGAAGCCTGCTATATAAAGAAGTTCGAAGGAGCAGCCGCGGCTGGGTTTATAAACCAGTGCCGCTGCCCTTCGCTCGACGAGGTGGGACTTAAATATTGTGCACCGCGGGTGGCAGCGTAACTCCTTTAGTACCGGTTCGTGGCTCCAACCGATACTAATGGGGGCCTTTAGTACCGGTTGGAGCCACAAACCGGTACTAAAGGGGTCCTCTTCCCGCCGCTTGACCTGGCCAAAATTGGCCTTTAGTACCGGTTGGTGGCTCCAACCGGTACTAAAGGTCCCTCCTATATATATGGCATTTAAGAAAAATTCAGTTTTCATCCGCCACCCGTCTTCTATCCAACGAAATCGCCCGATATCGTCGCCGCCGCCGCGCCGTCGCCCATCGTGCGCCGTCCTCGCCGCCACAGCCGCCCGTCGTCGCCCCCGCC
>NC_041380.1:604306788-604307361 GCF_002162155.2 Triticum dicoccoides | reverse complement strand
CCGTTGTCGCCGTCTTCGTCGCGTCGCCGTCTCCGTCGTGTCGCCGTCTCGCGCCGCCATTCGTAGGCCGTCGCCCAACGCTCGTACACACACACACACACAGAGAGAGACATACACACACAGACAACACACACACAAACACACATATTTTTTTTACTTATTTTCTTTTTTCTGTTGTTTAGATTAATGTTAGATGAATTACATAGATAAGAATGTTAGAATGTTAATTAATGTTAGATGAATCAGATAGAAAAGTTGTTAAATAGTCATGTCATTTGTTAGATGAATTAGCTAAATATTAATTATATATATATATATATATATATATATATATATGAGATTTGAACTAGTTGAATTAATATAACTAGTTTATTTTTAGTAAGAAAATTTAGGTATATGAGATTATTTGAACTAGTTGAATTAATATAACTAGTTTATTTTTTGTAAATGCTTAGCTGAACTAGTTCAATTAATAGAACTAGTATATTTTTAGTAAGAAAATTTAGGTATATGAGATTTGATGATCTAATTAAAATATTATATATATAACCACTTTATATATTTTAGTAAGAA
>NC_041380.1:604294160-604306537 GCF_002162155.2 Triticum dicoccoides | reverse complement strand
TATTTTTAGTAAATTATTAGTTGAATTAGTTGAATTAATAGAACTAGTATATTTTTAGTAAGAAAATTTAGATATATGAGATTTGATGATCTAATCAAAATATTACTATATAGAACTACCTACTTTATTATATAGAGATTTGATCATCTAATTAACATTTTACTATATAGACCTAGCTACCTTATTTTTAGTAAGAAAATTAATAGAACTAATTTAGTTAAATTAGTTGAATTAATTAGTTGAACTAGTTAGTTGAATTAGTTGAGCTACTTTATTTAGATATATTTTTTCGTAAGTGCTTAATTGAATTAGTTGAATTAATAGAACTAATAAGTGTTTAATGTTTCACCTATGAACATAGGTATGTCGTCTGAGATGAACACGGTTTCATTATGTGTGAATACTGCGAAGACCAGCGCGGCAGAAATTTTCTAGTTGATGATAGGCGCTTCAGCATCAAGCTGGATGAGAACTTCGAAGTGGATACAGTAAGTCACAATGACATGTCTTTTTTCGTAATTAAGCATGACTTATGCTTCATTTGCTTCAACTTTTAATTTTAATTTTTCACTATTCTACTAGCGTATCCCCTGTCATGCAAATTTTTTTGTCTTGGATAAGATAAGTTTCAGTCCTAACGAAACTATGGAGGTAAAAAGAGTTTACTTGAAGACCGAGCATGGTTATACCTTCAACGTCAAATTATACAATGCAGACACATACACCTATTTTGAATGCAAAACTTGACAAGCACTATGCATGGCTTATGCATTTGAGCCTGATATGGTTATCACCTTTGATATTCATCCGGAAGATGATATTGAAGGTAATACAGACATCTGGGTCGATGTGCAGACGCCTCCAGTTCCACCATTATGTGAGTTTCTCAACCATATTTATGTCTTTGATATTGTTTATTCAAAAATAGTTGACAAGTAATTTTAATTGACAGCTTATTTCCAATCAAGCAAACATGTCCGGCGCTTGGTAGACAGGACCGTCCACTGTCCTGGGGCTGAACTAAACTGCGAGGAGACAAGTCATTATGTTTCATGGCTTGAGGATCTTGCTGCTGTCAAGACAATTTTTTTCCTACACTTAGAAATGTTAGTACTCAAAATGTGCGACCAATAGTGTTCGTACTGAACTACGGTCACATATATTTAGGAAAGATAGTAAGATTTCTACTATTTCTCCTCAGTGCATCTTTTGCATACATTATTTTTTATGCTAAACTTCATTTTGCTAAGTATGTTACTATATGATGTTCTTCAACAGGGACTCCTGATGAATGTTGTGCCTGATTGGATCGAGACTAAAGGTACCATGAATATTGTTAGCTTACGGCCAAGATATCCTACAATGCACTTTAGTGCATTCAAGATTTCTAATAGCGAGGAATGCTTAATAGTAAAAGACTGGAGCAAAATTGTGAACGATCGCAGAGAAGTACTAGGGGGCAGCAATCAGAAGCGCAACCCATGATTAGGAGACAGGTTCATCTGCATGCTCCAATATGATGAATCAGGAAAACTATACATGTTCTATGCTATTTTACCTAAGAGAGAGCAACAAGAGTGATTAGCTAGTTCATGCTCTTAGTACTTGTCCTCTCATGTCCGTGTTCTTCGTCCTGAACTTAATCTCAAAGTGTGATTTGCTTTTGTGATGTTATGAACGCTTATAATATCATTACCATGTTGAACTCGATGATATCTTTGATTCTGGTACAAGTGAATGTTTCCTTTTTAAGCTAGTGTTGGTGGTGATTAGATAGCGTAATGACTATATGATGATTAAGTAGTGGTAATGAGACGACTATATATGATGATTTTTAGCTAGCTATGAAAACTGTTGTTGGTGATGATATATATGATGCAAGAGTTTTTATATTAATATGATAATGATGAGTTATTATATCATTTATGAAAGAAACCGCAGATTAGTTTCAACTGGATGGATTCTAGCTAAGTGATCAAGTATATGCCATATCCCTATTACCTTGATCACTTAATTAGGTGATCAAGTATAATATGGATATGGCATATACTTGATGACTTAGCTAGGATCCACATGCATCTAGTCAAACTAATCTGCGGTACTTTCACCTAATGATTTAACAACTCATTATAATATAAAACAATCACTAAATTAAATTGAAAATACAAAATTAAATTAAAAATAAAAAATAAAACCAAAACACACCCAAACATTTAGTACCGGTTCGTGTTACCAACCGGTACTAATGTCCTACGCGCCCCCGGAGCTGGCTCGTGCCACGTGGTTGCCCTTTAGCGCCGGTTCGTGCGGAACCGGTACTAAAGGGGGGGGGTTTAGTCCCCACACTTTAGTGCCGGTTACCGAACCGACACTAAAGGGCCTTACGAACCAGTGCTATAGCCCGGTTCTGCACTAGTGGGACAACATTTATTATAGGCTTTGTGGAATCCCGACTCATTCGTTTTTTCTAGAATACACACCATCGTGGCATTACATCATATATTGAAGGAAGGTAGGGGTGAAGAGCTATGAATCATGGTCATGAAATACGTTCATGTTGTTCCCTTTCCAGATGCTTTAGAACAGACAAGCGATGATGCTGGAATAAGAAGTTCTCGATTCCCTTTTATGTCATAGTTCATACTACAACACACATATACTGCAGCCTCTTAAATTATAAAATTATTGTCTCTTAGATTATAAAATTTCATGATATCAAATTGTATGTACTGCAAATTTTCTCCTTTTTACTGCCTGCTTGATTATATATATAGAATAACTAGATAATGATGCTCCATGCATTACTAGAGCTGTTGATAGCTTGTCCACCTAGATTATTTTACACTCTCTTCTTAGGAGAATTTAGCTTAGATATTTAGGTGCAACACATGTACTGCAAAGCGAGATATTTAGTTTGTTTTTCTTCGGTAAACCAAACTCTTGACATTCCAAAACCTCTACTACTAAAGGTATAATTTGATTATTTAACTTCATGCTTTGACCATAAATCTCTGGAAAAAAAATTAATTGATGGTTAAAAGTCATGTGCTACTGCATTGGACTATGAGCTTGAAAAAAGAGTACCTACCTAATACCTACAGAGGTGGCTAATCCTTCCAGTGACCTATATATGTAAGTATGTAAGTTAGGCTCAATTCCAAGTTAGCCTATACTATTTGTGTCAATTTAGTTTATCCTGTTACCACTTGCAAATATATTTTAATATAATATAACTCCTATTGTTGTCTTCAATAGAGAGGGAATAAATCTCTAACGAATATTTTGGTACATTCATGCTACCTATCTTTTGCATTTAAAATCGAACATGCAATAGGCAGCCATAGCAAATCTATATACTGCATAAACCTTTACTTGAAAGGATTAAATCACATAAATTGTCCCGTCCATTATAATTGATGATGCCTATACAATCAACCCAACAAACAAATATTAGGCCAAATGATCACACATAGAACCAACAAAAACCTTAGTTCCATATGAAGCTGCCGACCAGAATCCATAACATACATCGACTAATAAAGCTCCAGCCTGCTTCAGTTTATAGTTGGAAAAGAACTATTGTTAAAGCAGAGTCTGCGGTTAAGAAGTTCATAAGTCTTAGCCACTTTTTTTGGCGTATTGAATGTGCAGGAATTGATACAATAAAGTTTCAATAAGATGTCATCATTATATCCATTGTCAATTTAGCTGAACATTTTTTTTAGCAAAAGTTCTACGAAACTTGTAAGGTATCATGTTAAAAATCTGCGAGGAATAGTTAATGACCCTTTGACCCAATACACTTTGATCATTGATCAATTTCTATGTGTCAGTTGTCCCATGACATGGATCACTTGTTCCTCGAACTTCCCTGGCTAAAGGAGAAACTGGAGAAGTACATTGATGAGGCCTCGCCGACTGGATCATGGAGCCCAAACGCGCTTCGCACCACCACGGATGCTTGATTGAAAGAAGGGTTGGAGCCTCGCTGCATCACCAGGGATTTGAAATGGGACGTCCCTGTACCACACGAGAAGTACAAGGATAAGGTTTTCCATCTGAGCACATAGAGATTCATTGTGAAAATTTATCTCTCTCCATGTTGTATTAATGTTTGTCCATGTGATGAACCGTTCCCAATTAGCTTGGCCATATGCATTAGTCATGATTTGCTACTGATTCTTTTTGGTTCATTATGTATCTTTGACTATCCAACTCCATGGACATGTTTTTATTTTCCTGTTCTGTCTTGAGAGCACACATGTGGAGTTGTGCAGGGCATGTTGAGCTGTACAGGGAGTATATATCTATTTGTTCTGCGGTTATTTTCAATTTCGATGGTGGAAACGATTTAAGTATAAGTTGGCGGAATGCCTCGAAGATGTTTTAGAAGCTTTCAAAATAGTGGATGGTCCGAGGATCGTGTGGCATGCTCTGATTTGTTTCAGAGTTCGGATGTTTCGATGATGTGCATCGTGTGCTTCCGAGGCAGCAGAAGGTTGTACACATATCAACGTCTATGGGTGAAGATATCCTACCATATCTAGAACCTGTTTGATATGCAGATTAGTCAAGCTTTTGCAGAGCAGTCCTCATAAGCTGCAAGATACATGCATGGTTCGTATGGTTCATTACTCATAACTAATCTATATGTCAAAACTTGGACAACTATTTAGCCCTTGAATTATCTTATAAATTGACAATGATGATGTTTTCATGCAGTCTGCAATTCTGGTTTTGTAGCAGCTGCTATAGAACATGATTTTATCCCATATGCAGAGAAGGTTCTTGAAATGAGGAAAGGCTTTATTGTGCTTGGCAAGGATGATGATTTTTGTGCATGAGCTAGGACTAGCAATAGCAGTTGGCAGAACCAGGATGGAAGTCATATTGCCTCCTTTTATTGAAGCTGCTATTTCTGTGAGTCCTAATTCCACTACTTTAGAGTTCAGACAACCAAAAGGCTTTAGCGCAATTATTTATGCTCTTCATATTTGTAGGGTTTTGGATTGGATTATAGCGAGCTAATGTAGTATGTTCATATATTGGTCACTTGTGGATTGCAGATTTAAGAATATGAATTCTATTGAGATTGAGGTAGCCTAATAAGTGGAAGAAAATATTAGAAATTGCATGGCAGCCAGAGTGAGGTATGTTTTTCATGTCCAACTTTCAATTTAGTATGTTCTCATTTTGACTGTAGTTGGTAATTGTATGGCCATATAGTCATATCTCTACAATTAAAGGGGATTAGGTATGCCGTTTCGTTCGTTCATATCGTTACCTCATCATTCATTTTGTTTGTTACCCTCCTCCCTAACTGCTTGATTTACCTCGAAGACTCCTCCTCCTAACGATTCTTTCCCAGTTTTCAACCCTTTTTTGCTAGCTGACAGAAAGAGTCACTCCACAGTACACTTGAATCCTCTCTCCCTCGATCTCTCTCTGAGTCTCAGCCCTGTCTCTTCTAGGGTTCTCACACCGCCGACTCTGCCCGCCTCATGCGGACCTATCGAATGGCAAGGTGAAGCGAGAGCTCGGCTCTCAAGAGGCAGCCGGAGGAGATGGTGGTGCCATGGTCGCGACGAGGGTGGCGTACAGTCCCATAGTTGAGCTTGCCATGAGATTCGACAAGTGCGTGCTTCACTGCCCCCTCTGCACCCCCCCTCCTCCTAAGCCTCCCGTCTTGCATGTTCGCCCTTTACTTCCTTATTCCACACTCGGTTGGTGCCGTGAAGATCGAACATATGTGCAAGCACAACATCTCGTTAAATTGTTTGGTAAGTTCGAATGTTGTGGAGTGATCCACTTTGCTCAAGCGGGGTAGGTGCGGCACGACGCTGGAGACAGGCATGGAGCGGGGAGAGAGAAAGAAAATTTTGTCGCTACTCTGCTATAGTTGTTTGTGCTGATAAAATAATAATTTGGACATGTTCTCAGCACCGTAAGAAAATTCTGTTATGTAACCTTATTAATGCACCACAATTTGTAATGTTAGAATAGATTCCTTTCTTCGCCGAGAAAAGAAATCTAAATAGTGTAGAGAAATCTAAATCATGATGTGGGAAGGAGCAGGCAGTGATCTCTCTCTTTCTCTCATTCTTTATGCCATGAGGTTTTTTATTCTATGGTGATGTTGATGCTGCTATTCATTGTGGCCATGCAGATAAAAAAAACTGATAGAGGGATTGTGTTTGTGTATTACTTGCTTATGCCCCTAACAATATTCTCTAAATCAATAAGGTAAGTAAGAGACAATCAATCAAAGACAAATCTTTTATTAATGTTCCTATGCATTGTTATGAGTGAAAGAAGCATAAGTAAAATAAAATCGTTCCGCAAAATCTGTTAAAGTATATAAATTTTTGTATGGTCTACTCAGCATTGTTCATGTATCATTCTCATTCCAGTCAAATAGATACAAGGTTTAGACTTGCTCCAACTAATCAAATGACAAGGACAAATGTAGTACTGTTTGCTGGATGGTGGTTACATTTATCTCTATTTTCTGGAGGATTAAATTGTTCACTCATCATCGTGGCATGATATGATATCTGAAATTGTAGTGTGCCGGAGGTAGAGACGAAGAAGGGCATGTCAAGGGTGTCCGATCGTTCATTGGTTTTGTTAGTCCGATCGATCGAACACCCCCACCACCGATTTGTCACCGATTTTTTTCCATAGTAAGCCCACCAATTTTTACCCATCCTCTGGTTTTTATCATCTCAATCACAGCGGAATAAGAACTTTCCTGATGTATCGCATATCACCACCGATTTGCTCGTGTGACTCCCGATCCCCAAACCAGCCCGTCTCTCTTCCTCCCACCCAGCTTGTTTGCGCAAACCCTAGCTGCCGGCGGACGTGCTTCTGCATCGCGTCATATCGCTTGATTATGTTGTGGACTACCACCCAAAAAGCCATGCATCCTCTACTTGACTTCACCGCCCTCTCCCACCAGCAACCATGGTGATCGCGGCGCGCATCCTCCACCGCCTCGCTCTCAACTTCACATTGAGGCTCGCCTTCTCGTTCTATGTCGACACCTCCACCGCCCCAGTTGCCCCGGCCAATGCATCTACCAAGGTCGCCAAATGTATCATACGCGTTCTCGCCATCGACTTGTACGGCGGGTGCCACGACGTGATTAGCCTGTCCTACCAGACCCTCCTATGCGTGCTCGCTCACCATGCGGCTGGTCAAGTAGTGCCGTGCGCTGAGCGCTCCCCGTCCCAGGGGCCCTGACTCCCGACGCATCCAACCGCACAAGGCGCTTGTGCCCGCTACCCCTTTCCTCCATGTCCGTGAGGAGAATCCCTACAGTATGCATGTATTTTGTTAATCCCCTCTTATATTATTTAAATCTCAGCAAGACAACCACATATGAGGCAGGAACTGTAGCGCCCATTGTCTTCTATATCTGCTTGCATTAACTTTCCATTACTATTAGCCTGTGGGATATATGATGCGAGGGAACGAACATGCCATAAGGCACAGGTGAGTCCCCTGGGTGCTCTTTGCATTACTATTCTTCTTATTCGGCTGATTTTGATCTTCTTAATCCTTTTCTCATTAATACCGTTTGTAGTTTGTGAGATCTTTCTCTGACCACATGCAAGCCTATGCTCCACCATCCCATTCTTTGTTATTTTATTTCCAACTTTAAGACAATTTTATCTTTCAAACCAAAAGTACAATTTATGATCCGTTTGCATATTGTGATTATGACGAGGAGAACTTCAAAACAATACCACTTTTGAATGTGTTTCAGCATGTTCTAAAAAATCAAATTCTAAAGCAGAATGAAACACTATTAAAAGTTCAAAGTTTTGTTTGAATATCTCATTATTGAATTGTTGCATCAAATTATTAAATTTATATGAAACAAGTTTGAAGCATATATGAGTTTATAGGATATATGTTTTATTAATCTATGTACACAAAGCCAATGTTTTTAACAAAAAGAAAGATTATGCTTATACTTCATTATGCATCATGTACATACATAATGGTACAGATAATTCCATTGCGTGTGAATGAACGACGCATTGAGAATGGCGCCAGAATAAAACCATGGAAGCAAACTCCTTTTGCTTATATCACAAATTTTGTGCCATGGTGCAAAAAGAGAGCAAGTGCATGTGTATGTTCAGATATGATGAAACCAAATAAGGTTGCAACTAACATGTTATATTGACTTTCAGTTATGAACCTTATGACTCTGATGCTCTCAAGTTTGGCAACAGTTTGTACTAAGGGCCTGTTCTGCAATGCTCCGGCTCTCAACTTCCATTAACTCCGCAGTGAAGTTCAGGCGAACGAGCAAATTCCGTGGAGCTCAAATCAAGAAGCTTGCTATTCTGTTAGTGCAAATTTGAAGGAGTTGGGGAAGCTGCCTTTTCCTGGCTCTGTGAAAACGAAGAAGCTGGAGTTGAGCGTTATTATGATTTGCTGCCATCGCCAAGTGAGCTATGCGTACCGATTCGCTTTGTCTCTCCCCCCCAACAGTTCATATCTCCTCTCCGTAGCCTCTACATCACGGTCGTTGTACATTTTTTAATTAGAAGAAAGGTGCCATTGTATGCCTACTGAGCTGGGCTTTGCTCCCTTCCCTCCCAAACGGGCTTCAGCCCATCTAAATGGGTTGTCAACCCATGCCAGCGATGAGAAGCATGAGGTGCGCAGCCGAACGTTTTCCCATCACTGTGAGAAACTAGAAAACTGAAGTGAGGAGTAGAAGTTGAGGAGTTTGGGAAGCTAGACTGTTGCCGAACAGGCCCTAAAGATAGGTTAAGTGTCTGAAGCTATACTGGAAGATGTAATTATTTCTCTCAGTTCGTAGTGCTTGACTAGATGGCGTCTTCGTACGTATAGCTTGAATAGATATAACCATGGACGTTTAATTGTAATATGCAACGCTAGATAGATTTCTTTGTCTTGTCCTCGCTTAATTTGTTGGTCCAGTGTAGATTAGTAGTATTCTACCACATGAAAATATATGCACGTCTATTATTATTATGTTCTTGTGACAATCACAGAACCTTTACTGGAATGCATCATTTATGTGAACATTATAATGCTTATTTGTAATGATGATCTAATTTCGCATGATGATCACAAAAAGGTAGCAGCTGGCATCATAGCCATTTATGTTGCTTCTATTAGGTGTGGCTGACAAAAGGGGGGGGGGGGTTGGGCACGCGAAAGTCCCTTAAAATCAAGACAAATCCTACATTCAAACCATCTCGATGTTCTTTGCCAGCATCGTCGCATCGAGCCTATGTATATACTATTGGATCTTGAAGCCTGAAGTCATTTTTTGTTCCCATGATTATTTATCAAATGCAGAAAATATTGTCGATTATACTATATGTATATTGTTGGGTAGTAGTTTTCCCACTAGAACTGAATATTAGGAAGGATATATCTTGTGGCTGGTCAGATTTAGAATCATGTCGTAATTTCTTAAGGGCCTAATGATTGTTGTTGTTTTTTCCTTTCAAAAATTAAAACTTCTAGGTGATTATCATAACTATCATAATTGTACTAGCAAGATTATCAGAATAACTAAGAAACTATTTTAGACTCACTTTCTATGCCAAGCTAGAAAATTGATATGCCTTATTATTATATATGCAACCAGTATTTTTTTGAAATGCCAGTGGCAACACATCTGTTACATGTTTTAAGACCTTCTGCGTGAAATTTTCATACTAACTACATATATTGTTTGTGCAGGATGGGTATGAGTTGAGGAAGCGGTTTTTATTATACTTGCTAAAACATCGTGGGAATGAAGCTAAATACAACTTTCTTGATATTTATGAAAGAATTTCTTAAGCGCATCATCTAGATATTGATGTTTTGTAATAGATGTTTAGTTAGAACATCGCTTAGTTTTTTACATGGACATGTCGTTAATCTTTCTTTTTGTTATCAATTTACATTGCAAAAATGGACTTCAATTATTCAATAATTGTGTTTGTGTTATATTGTTTGTACATGTGAAATTTATCATGCAACTCTTGCATACTATTTTAAGAGCCCGTGGCAACGCATGGGCACTCTATTAGTAATTTTAATTTTTCACTATTCTACTAGCGTATCCCCTGTCATGCAAGAATTTTTGTCTTGAATAAGATAGGTTTCAGTCCTAACGAAACTATGGAGGTAAAAAGAGTTTACTTGAAGACCGAGCATGGTTATACCTTCAACGTCAAATTATACAATGCAGACACATACACCTACTTTGAATGCAAAACTTGGCAAGCACTATGCAAGGCTTATGCATTTGAGCCTGATATGATTATCACCTTTGATATTCGTCCGGAAGATGATATTGAAGGTAATACAGACATCTGGGTCGATGTGCAGACGCCTCCAGTTCCACCATTATGTGAGTTTCTCAACCATATTTATGTCTTCGATATTGTTTATTCAAAAATAGTTGACAAGTAATTTTTATTGACAGCTTATTTCCAATCAAGCAAACATGTCCGACGCTTGGTAGACAGGACCGTCCACTGTCCCGGGGCTGAACTAAACTGCGAGGAGACAAGTCATTATGTTTCATGGCTTGAGTATCTTGCTGCTGTCAAGACAATTTTTTTCTCGCACTTAGAAATGTTAGTACTCAAAATGTGCGACCAATAGTGTTCGTACTGAACTACGATCACATATATTTAGGAAAGATAGCAAGATTTCTACTATTTCTCCTCAGTGCATCTTTTGCATACATTATTTTTTTAAGCTAAACTTCATTTTGCTAAGTATGTTACTATACGATGTTCTTCAACAGGGACTCCTGATGAATGTTGTGCCTAATTGGATCGAGACTAAAGGTACCATGAATATTGTTAGCTTACGGCCAAGATATCCTACAATGCACTTTAGTGCATTCAGGATTTCTAGTAGCGAGGAATGCTTAATAGTAAAAGACTGGAGCAAAATTGTGAACGATCACAGAGAAGTACTAGGGGGCAGCAATCAGAAGCGCAACCCACGATTAGGAGACAGGTTCATCTGCATGCTCCAATATGATGAATCAGGAAAACTATACATGTTCTATGCTATTTTACCTGAGAGAGAGCAGCATGAGTGATTAGCTAGTTCATGCTCTTAGTACTTGTCCTCTCATGTCCGTGTTCTTCGTCCTGAACTTAATCTCAAAGTATGATTTGCTTTTGTGATGTTATGAACGCTTATAATATCATTGCCTTGTTGAACTCGATGATATCTTTGATTCTGGTACAAGTGAATGTTTCTTCTTTAAGCTAGTGTTGGTGGTGATTAGATAGCGGTAATGACTATATGATGATTAAGTAGTGGTAATGAGACGATTATATATGATGATTTTTAGCTAGCTATGAAAACTATTGTTGGTGATGATATATATGATGCAAGAGTTTTTATATTAATATGATGATGATGAGTTATTATATCATTTATGAAAGAAACCACAGATTAGTTTTAACTGGATGGATTCTCGCTAAGTGATCAAGTATATGCCATATCCCTATTACCTCGATCGCTTAATTAGGTGATCAAGTATAATATGGATATGGCATATACTTGATGACTTAGCTATAATCCACATGCATCTAGTCAAACTAATCTGCGGTACTTTCACCTAATGATTTAACAACTCATTATAATATAAAACAATCACTAAATTAAATTGAAAACACAAAATTAAAGTAAAAATAAAAGATAAAACCAAAACACACCCAAACATTTAGTACCGGTTGGTGTTACCAACCGGTACTAATGTCCTACGCGCCCCCGGAGCTGGTTCGTGCCACGTGGTTGCCCTTTAGCGCCGGTTCGTGCGGAACCGGTACTAAAGGGGGGCCTTTAGTCCCCACACTTTACTGCCGGTTACCGAACCGACACTAAAGGGCCTTACGAACCGGTGCTATAGCCTGGTTCTGCACTAGTGGGACAACATTTATTATCGGCTCTGTGGAATCCCGACTCATTCTTTTTTTCTAGAATACACACCATCATGGCATTACATCATATATTGAAGGAAGGTAGGGGTGAAGAGCCCACCATCGTGGCATTACATCACATGAGGGCTACAATTATGTACACGCCTGAATCATGAATCGCCCTAACAACATGCACAACTACTCGCTCGAGCACCACCTGTCAAGTGCCGCAAAAAAGGGAGAAAAATCGCTCTTCAGTAGTCATGCCACACTCCACGTCTTACTCTCCTTGGCAATTATGGGGATCGCCAGGAGTCGCCTCATCAATCCTGACTCATTCCTGCTAGCAAGGGACATTTTTGTTATTGAGCAGCTGTTGGAGGACATTTTTTGCCCCAAAGTGTCTTAAAAACGGCTTGTGTTCTATTAGAGATGCTCCAAAGGCGA
>NC_041380.1:604285274-604293961 GCF_002162155.2 Triticum dicoccoides | reverse complement strand
CCCAAGTCCCTGGCAGCGGAGCAGGGCTTCTACCTCCCAATGGAGGCTTCGGCCCTAAAGCTTCATGAATTGATTACATGGCCCCATGAGGTTTAATACAATGCATTTAACCCCCTGGAGTTTAGAAAACTGGACAAATCGCCCTCTAAAGCTTTACTTGTTTTGAGGGTGGCGTCGCTGCTTCTTCTCTTGTTTGCATATGTATCATGTGACGTGGCAATTGCATGGAAGTTGGCTCGAGAAATTGAATTAAAAACAAATGCTCTTTCAGCGGACAACCGCATGTCGCCGAGCAGCTGGGCACGTGAGGCTCACTTCCGCTGCTCCAACCCCAACATGTAGTGGTGTACGACTTCTTACCTGGACTTGATTGTGTCGCCGACGGCCGTAGTTGTGTGTGTACTTGTACGTCGGCACGAAGCAGACCATGCCCTTCGAGTCCACAAATAGATCGTCAGCTGCAAGAAATCATGTTAATGATCCGAACGCTTTTATATTTTTTACGAAGGGAGTATACGCTTTTATATTTCTCTAGCGCTATTCCTCGTTCAAAATATGTTTGGAAAGTCAAAACACTTTTGAAAATTAAAGTATTTATGTGGTTTGTGCATAAACAGGTCATTTAGCCAAGGATAATTTGGCAAAACGTGATTGGACAGAATCTACAAGATGTAGTTTTTATGATCATGATAAGTCCATCAAACACCTCTTTCTTGACTGCCCTTTGGCCAAAAAATTGTGGCGGATGGTTCACATAATATTTAATATTAATCCTCCGAATACTATCAACACATTATTTGGGACGTGGCTAGACATGATAGATTCTGAAACAACGAGACACATCCGTGTAGGAGTATGTGCTTTATTATGGGCAGTCTGAAACTGCAAAAATGATTTAGTCTTTAACAGAACAACAAACATTTATTTTTTGCAGGTTATTTTCCGAGCCACTGCGTTGATCCGTATGTGGTCGCTACTCATTCCGACGGAGGCCAGGGAGCGTATGGTTACTGGATCTACCCAATGGGAGATGGTAGCACGGGCTATTTTTAACCGGTTTGGATGGCGGTCATGTAATAGGATAGACAATTAGTGATCCTATCTTTTTATGCCAGCCGGTTGTGGCTTTTCTATTACTTTTTAACTCTTTGTGAGCCTTTTTGTTCTTTGTTCTAGACATGAAGACTTGTGTTGAACCTTTTCTTTATTAATAATTATGGCCGTATGCATCGTTCTGATGCAGAGGCTGGGGATCACCCTTTTTTTTAAAAAATCCGGAGGGAATATATATGTGGGCAGTGCCTTTAGAAACATGGCAGTTCAGTAAGTATTTGAAAGTGGACAGTTTCACCTTGCACACAGATCATGGGCAGTGTCCAAGACTGTTAATTTAATACTTTGTCCGTTCAGCTCATGGGCAGCAAATAGAATAAGTTAGCGTGCATACTTGTGTGATAATGCTCAAGAATTCGCTAAAAAATGGGCGACGCAACCCAACAATGTGTACTCGTTCTTTTCCGGCTCTGTTGGAGTTGAGCATGAGGAGAAAAGGTCAAAGGGTGATAGAGGAAAGAGTAGAACATGGGAGAGGGGCGCTACCCATTAGCAAGTGGGCCATTTCATATTACATTTTTCTTTGTTGCATTATTTGTTAGGTCAACAGCCTATTGATGAAACCACCACCCAAAGGTCCTGAAGGGTGATTTGTTCTATTCTATATACTTAAGACGTTCATTTCCATGATCATATTTATCTCAACATGCAATCTGTCCACATTAGCAACCATGCCATCTAAAGCAAAAACTGGTTCGATTTGCAGCCACGTCATCAGTGCCCCTACAGCTGCTGCGCACACAATTCCATCAACAAATCATGGGACATTAGTATGCAACGATCCTGCTCACACCGAAGTGACCCGTCCTTTTCATAGGATTCAATTTTTCTTAGTACGCATCCATCCTGTTCACTAAACCAATCCGTCATTTCACTAGGATTCCGTCTTTAATTGATGCGTTGTAGTCCTGGTCATTGATTATCTTGCAAAGTACTTCTAGTTTTATTCTTGCAAAGTAGTTCTAGCATCACACCTACAAAATAGTTTCATACTTGTTTACAGTAAATCAAACGTCAAATGTGCGTAGAGTTGTATCGGTGGTCGATAGAACTTGAGGAAATATTTGTTCTACCTTTAGCTCCTCGTTGGGTTCGACACTCTTATTTATCAAAAAATGGTACAAACGATCCCCTATACTTATGGGTTATCGAGTACACATAAATGTCGTTGCCGGGTTGCTTAGGGCCTTGGATGAGAATTGACATCATAATGAACTTTCACTTCATGCACAACTAAGGAGGAAGGTTATAGATATATAGAGTCACGGGACATGTGCTATGATTGCTGCTCTGCTCCCCAAAAGGATCAATGCCATTCGTGCTTAAACCAAACCATACATTCCTTGCGTCACCTGCAAAGTCCCCGCACTTTCTCTCGATTTTTCTCCACTGTGACCCGTCAGCGGGTGCTCTCAACTTTCTGTCTTTCTTACGGTCCTCTTTGTGCCATCACATTAACTTGGCATGCTCTTTGTTTCTGAACCGACATTTCAACCGTGGTATTATAGGAGCATACCACATCACCTTGGCAGGAACCCTCTTCCTGGGGTGCTCGCCATCAACATCACCAGGGTCATCTCGTCTGATCTTATACCGCAATGCACCGTATACCGGGCATGCATTCAAATCCTCGTACGCACCGCGGTAGAGGATGCAGTCATTAGGGCATGCATGTATCTTCTGCACCTCCAATCCTAGAGGGCATACAACCTTCTTTGATGTGTACGTATTGTCGGGCAATTCGTTATCTTTTGGAAGCTTCTTCTTCAATATTTTCAGTAGCTTCTCAAATCCTTTGTCAGGTACACCATTCTCTGCCTTCCACTGCAGCAATTCCAGTGTGGTACCGAGCTTTGTGTTTCCATCTTCGCAATTGGGGTACAACCCTTTTTTGTGATCCTCTAACATGCGATTGAACTTCAACTTCTACTTTTCACTTTCGATTGTCTCTTTGCATCAACAATGACCCGGCGAAGATCATCATTGTAACGCCCCGAGACCGATGTGCCAGGTGTCTTCCAGTTATTCGCTGTCGTTGCCATGTCATTTGCTTGCGTGTGCATCTTATCATGTCATCATGTACATTGCATCATCATGTTTTCAAAACTTGCATCCGTCCCGGCCTCCTCGTTCTCTCCGTTGTCCGTTCTGAGCCCAGACACACTTGCACGCGCCCGCGGCATGTCCGAAATAGTATTTTATAAGTGGCCAAAAACTATTCTCGAAATGGGATGAAAGTTGGCGTGCGGTGTTGTTTTGTTGTTAGTGGACCGCCTGCCAAGTTTCATCGCGTTCGGAGTCCGTTTGACGCCCCAACGGATAACTATAGCGGCATTATAGCCGGTCTAACATCGGACGTTTCGGTCTCCGAAAATAGTCGCCGGGTCTCTCTCTCTCTTCTCTTCTCTCAGCTCGAGCCCTTCTGCACAGCCCACGATTTCCAACCGACCCCTCGCGCGCGTTCGAAAAGCTGTCCCGGACCCGACCAGGTCTGTCGCCACCGTTGTGTCCGGATCATCCCCAAACGTCTACAAAACATCTCCGTTTTCTCATTTGGACTTCCTAGCTATTTTATTCGCGATCGCCAGATCTTCCGGAGGGTCCTTTTATCCCCTTTCCAAAAATCCTTGCTATATAAACAGCCTAACCCTAGTTTCTAGGGGAGATGTCCCATCCATCCTTCCCATCCGCCGCCCCTTGTTTTCCGCGCCTGGCCAGCCCACAGCCGCCACCTCACACCACCAAATCCCCAATCAGAAACTCCCCTCGTTCCCCACCTACCACAACTAGATGCCCGATCCAAAAATCCAGCCAGATCGATCCATCCGCAACTTCCCTGCCTCCTGTGTCCTTCCGTCCCCGAGCACGCAACCGCCGGAGAGCTTCGGTGAGCAACAGGCCAGCCGTGTCGCCGCCCCGAGCCACTTCCACGCCATCTCTCATCGCGCCGACCAGCAGCAAGGAGCCAGCCATCGCCATGGGAACCAAGCCCCGAGTACATCTCCGCCCTGCACCAAGTCCCTGTCTCCTCTGCTAGGAGCTCCGCCCCGATGCCATGGCCGTCCTCTTCTCCAAGTCAGCCACCACCTCGCCAGATCTTTCGGAGGGCGCCGGGAATGGAGCCGCCTTGCCGGATCTGCGCCTTGCCTTGTCCCTGGTCCGGCCGTCGTCCTCATCTGGCAGAGGGCGCCGCCGTTTCCCCGTTCCAGCGCTGCTCCTTCTGCATCGAGCTGCAGGTCGACATCGCCGCCAGGAACCGCAGCTCCGCCGTCTGCCCGTTCTTCGCCGGAGTGCCTTCCGCGCCTCTCCCAACGCTGCTGCACCGCATTGGCGACCAGCCGCTCCTCGCGCCTGCCGGCCCTGCCGCAAGCCCTCTGTCTGCTGTCTCTGCATCGAGCGATGCCAGGCACCTGCGCACGTTGACCGCATCGTCAACCCGCCCGAGCGGGTCGATCTCCTCTCCAGCCGCGCGCCTAGGCCTAGTTCCCTCCCCTTCGCTGTTGACCGCGGCCCACAGCTCCAGCCGGTCTGCTGCAGCCCGCTGACTGGGCCGAGGCCCATGGGTGAGCCACCCACATCCCAGTGCCCACCAGATTTCAGCCTGCATCTTTTTTTTCTGTTCTGGTGATTTTAACATTATCCAGAGACTACCCAGTTTTGCAGATGATGAGGACATCAATACAATTGTTACACCCACAGCCCCTGCTGCTATACATACTGGACCAATTACTAGAGCTCGTGCACGCCAACTAAATTACCAGGTACTTTCGTTTCTTGGTAATGATTCTAATGTTCATGAGAATATGATGCTGCCTAAATTGGATACATTTGTTTTGCTTACAAATGAAGGGCCTAGCTTGGAGAAGGATGAACATTGGAGCAAGAACAAGCATGGAGATGATGGCATGCGCAAGGGGAACAAGAACGGAGTTACAAGTGATGATTTCAGGACTTTGAAGCCACCATAATGGGTGCATGAAGCCTTGGATGAAATATACAAGATGCCACTTCATAAATTTCGTCCCGAGGCTATTTTAGGTGCTGCGTCACCTTATTATTGGGCCAGGCCCATGTAATTTCGAAATACATAAGTATAGGCTATTTTTAGAGTACGTATGTGTGGGGAAACAAGAGATAGGGTTGATTTCGGACCCCTCCACCAAGGGCCACGAAATTCCCCCCTCTTCCTCCATATATACAGCCCTTAGGGCATCGTTTAGACTTTGGGTTTTGTTTAGATTAAAAGTTCGCCATAGCTGCAACTTCGCGTACTTCGTTTGTGTTCAACGACCAGACAAAGGCGTCACAGAACCCCACCTTGATCATTAAAGCTTTCATCTTATATTCGCAATATCCAGATTGCAATCTTAGTTTCTTGCTTGTTCTTCGTTTGCTCGCAGGAAACAGACCCTCGTGGTCAGGTTGATCGTGCTCCGGCGTGGTCAATAACCTCTCGGAGTTGGTTTAGCGATTGCTAAGGCGCGACGTCCTCGCACGTTCGTAGTCGGATCGTCAAAGTCGACTTCCACCAAAGCGATATCCATCATCTCATCGAAAGATCGGGACCCTCGCCTCTATCAGTGGCCCTTGGTGGAGGGGTCCGAAATCAACCCTATCTCTTGTTTCCCCACACATACGGACTCTAAAAATAGCCTATACTTATGTATTTCGAAATTACATGGGCCTGGCCCAATAATAAGGTGACGCAGCACCTAAAATAGCCTCGGGACGAAATTTATGAAGTGGCATCTTGTATATTTCGTCCAAGGCTTCATGCACCCATTATGGTGGCTTCAAAGTCCTGAAATCATCACTTGTAACTCCGTTCTTGTTTCCCTTGCGCATGCCATCATCTCCATGCTTGTTCTTGCTCCAATGTTCATCCTTCTCCAAGCTAGGCCCTTCATTTGTAAGCAAAACAAATGTATCCAATTTAGGCAGCATCATATTCTCATGAACATTAGAATCATTACCAAGAAACGAAAGTACCTGGTAATTTAGTTGGCGTGCCCGAGCTCTAGTAATTGGTCCAGTATGTATAGCAGCAGGGGCTGTGGGTGTAACAATTGTATTGATGTCCTCATCATCCTCCCCTTCTTGAAATGAAGTCGTCCTCGACGGAAGTTCATCTTCCTCACCCAAATAAGGCTTCAAATCTGCAATGTTAAAAGTGGGACTAACCCCAAAATCTGCAGGCAGCTCAAGTTTATATGCATTATCATTTATTTTCTCTAACACCTTAAAGGGACCATCAGCACGTGGCATTAACTTTGATTTGCGCAAATCAGGAAATCTATCCTTACGCAAATGTAACCAAACAAGATCTCCAGGTGCAAACACAACATGTTTTCTACCCTTATCTCCAGCAAATTTATATTTAGCATTCATGCGCTCAATGTTTTCCTTAGTTAACTCATGCATTTTTAAAATCAATTCAGCACGTTGTTTAGCATCAAAATTAACCTTCTCCGAAGATGGAAGAGGCAACAAATCAATAGGTGCACGAGGTAGGAAACCATACAAAACTTCAAAAGGGCACATCTTAGTAGTAGAATGCAATGAACGATTATAAGCAAATTCAATATGAGGCAAGCATTCCTCCCACATTTTCTTATTATTCTTCAAAACAGCCCTAAGCATAGTAGACAACGTTCTATTGACTACTTCAGTTTGTCCATCAGTTTGGGGGTGACAAGTAGTACTAAAAAGCAGTTTAGTCCCCAACTTAGCCCATAAACATCTCCAAAAGTGGCTAAGAAATTTAGTATCACGATCTGAAACAATAGTATTTGGCACACCATGCAAGCGAATAATTTCACGAAAGAACAAATCAGCAACATTAACAGCATCATCGCTTTTATGACATGGTATAAAGTGTGCCATTTTCGAGAATCTATCCACGACAACAAATATGCTATCTGATGAGGACATCAATACAATTGTTACACCCACAGCCCCTGCTGCTATACATACTGGACCAATTACTAGAGCTCGTGCACGCCAACTAAATTACCAGGTACTTTCGTTTCTTGGTAATGATTCTAATGTTCATGAGAATATGATGCTGCCTAAATTGGATACATTTGTTTTGCTTACAAATGAAGGGCCTAGCTTGGAGAAGGATGAACATTGGAGCAAGAACAAGCATGGAGATGATGGCATGCGCAAGGGGAACAAGAACGGAGTTACAAGTGATGATTTCAGGACTTTGAAGCCACCATAATGGGTGCATGAAGCCTTGGACGAAATATACAAGATGTCACTTCATAAATTTCGTCCCAAGGCTATTTTAGGTGCTGCGTCACCTTATTATTGGGCCAGGCCCATGTAATTTCGAAATACATAAGTATAGGCTATTTTTAGAGTCCGTATGTGTGGGGAAACAAGAGATAGGGTTGATTTCGGACCCCTCCACCAAGGGCCACGAAATTCCCCCCTCTTCCTCCATATATACAGCCCTTAGGGCATCGTTTAGACTTTGGGTTTTGTTTAGATTAAAAGTTCGCCATAGCTGCAACTTCGCGTACTTCGTTTGTGTTCAACGACCAGACAAAGGCGTCACAGAACCCCACCTTGATCAATAAAGCTTTCATCTTATATTCGCAATATCCAGATTGCAATCTCAGTTTCTTGCTTGTTCTTCGTTTGCTCGCAGGAAACAGACCCTCGTGGTCAGGTTGATCGTGCTCCAGCGTGGTCAATAACCTCTCGGAGTTGGTTTAGCGATTGCTAAGGCGCGACGTCCTCGCACGTTTGTAGTCGGATCGTCAAAGTCGACTTCCACCAAAGCGATATCCATCATCTCATCGAAAGACGGGACACCTTAGCCTCTATCAAGTGGTATCAGATTTCCAGGTTGCTCGGTGAGATTTTACAGTTTTTCGTAGTTTAGATCGAGTCTGTTCTTCATACCTACAGTCCACGAAAAAGCCACACAAAAAAAATTAGGGTTAGTTCATCATATCCGAACCAATCTGAGCCTTTGCATAATCTTTTTAGGGTTTTGCTTTGTTGAATTTGCGGTTGCATCGTCGGTCTAGTTGCTGGTCTTAGAGTCTAGTCTTTTAGAGTTTCGAGTTCTGGTCATAAGTTGTCATGCCGCCGCCGCACCATCATCATCGCCCCTGCCATCTACCACCACCGCTCCGAATCCGTATCCATATAACACCACCAATCCGTGCCCATATACCACCACCGATCCATATCCATATACTACCACCGCTACCACCACCGCTGCCATATACCACCACCATATATCCACCACCAATCCGAGTTCCTTGCTTATTAGGTTTGTTTTCGGGATCCATCTAGATTCCGATTCGTGTTTCCTTGCCGGAGTAGGTTTCGGAAAAAAAAAGAGTCGGGTAGCCACGCTCCGTTTAGGCCCAAATTTTTTCGAAAACGCATTTTTCGAAAAAAAATCTGGCTATCCTATTTTTAGGTGTTTCTGAGTGTTTTGAGACAGGTGCCATTATAGGCAGTTTTTTTTGACCCGTTTCCAGTTTTTGGGTCCGGGCAGTCGAAAAAAAAAAATTGGTCGAAAAATTTCGTGCCCATCCTGTCAGTTTGAGCTA
>NC_041380.1:604261670-604284960 GCF_002162155.2 Triticum dicoccoides | reverse complement strand
AAAAAAAAAAGAGCGAATTTTTTTTTCAGAGTGTGCTTTTCCCTTGTTTACGTGCCGCGCCGTGATTTTGTTGGTGTTCTAGGCTCGCGTCTCTAGCACAGTCTAGCCTAGGACCAGCACAGTACCGTCGTTGAGCGTTTATTCAACTTTGCATCTCTGAATTGATTATTGCTGACCCTTTTTGCTACCATAGTATAAGCCTTCCCAGCTCCACATACATCTACGTCGTGCGTTTGACTCTCCCTGGTAATCGCTCTATCCAAGCTTTGAGAGTTTTGACTACAACGGTTGCCGATCACCGCCTGTTGCTGGGTAAGAACTGGTAAGAATTTGAGTTTTGCTTGACGGATTTGTGACACCCACCACCACCACTTGTTCGTAGTCTGTAGGATCATATTCTTGTGTGTTTCTATTGCTGCTAACCATGCCAGGATCATGAGCCGACGAGATTGACTGGGAGAATTTATCGAACAAGGAGCTTCATGATAAGTTTCAGCAAATGATGACTGAACAGGTGCAAGATGTGCTGAACAATTTTGAAGAGGCCATGGAGAAGATCACTGGCCTTGAGAAGACGTTCGAAACAAAGCTCGATAACAGATTTAATGAATTGCTCGCGCGTCTTCCACCACCACCACCCGCTGCACCTAACGCACCTCTCCAACAACAACAACAACGACTACCTCCACATCGCGAAATAGATCTTCGCCGAGCGAGCCGTGTTCCTCTTGCGTTTGGCCAAACTGTTGGTGCTGCTGTTGATACTTCTGTGGCTCCTGCTACTGCTGTTGCTGGTACCCAGGAGGATGATGAGTATGCGGGTGATTATGAGGATGAGGTTGATCAAAATCAGATCTACGAGCAGCCACCTGCACCACCACCAGCAGGTCGACCTCAGGTATATATTCGTAATGGTAGGCCTGCACCACCACCTCAGGTACGAGATGATGTCCATATTCCTAAATTGAAATTGAATATTCCACCATTTGAGGGTAGATATGTTCCTGATATATATCTTACTTGGGAGTTAGAAACTGAACAACGATTTACATGTTTACAATATCCTGAGGAGAGACGAGTTGCTGCTGCTGTTTGTGCTTTCACTAGTTTTGCATGTGTATGGTGGTCTGAACATTGTAGATTATATCCTATTCCAACTACTTGGGCTGCTTTGAAAACTGCTATGCGTACGCGTTGGGTTCCACCATATTATCAACGTGAATTGCTTCAAAAATTGCAGCGTTTAAGACAAGGGAAAAATTCTGTAGAAGAATATTATCAGGAATTACAAACTGGCATGATTAGATGTGGTATTGTTGAGGAGAATGAAGCTATGCTTGCACGTTTTCTGGGTGGATTAAATAGAGAGATTCAGTGATGAGGACATCAATACAATTGTTACACCCACAGCCCCTGCTGCTATACATACTGGACCAATTACTAGAGCTCGTGCACGCCAACTAAATTACCAGGTACTTTCGTTTCTTGGTAATGATTCTAATGTTCATGAGAATATGATGCTGCCTAAATTGGATACATTTGTTTTGCTTACAAATGAAGGGCCTAGCTTGGAGAAGGATGAACATTGGAGCAAGAACAAGCATGGAGATGATGGCATGCGCAAGGGGAACAAGAATGGAGTTACAAGTGATGATTTCAGGACTTTGAAGCCACCATAATGGGTGCATGAAGCCTTGGACGAAATATACAAGATGCCACTTCATAAATTTCGTCCCGAGGCTATTTTAGGTGCTGCGTCACCTTATTATTGGGCCAGGCCCATGTAATTTCGAAATACATAAGTATAGGCTATTTTTAGAGTCCGTATGTATGGGGAAACAAGAGATAGGGTTGATTTCGGACCCCTCCACCAAGGGCCACGAAATTCCCCCCCTCTTCCTCCATATATACAGCCCTTAGGGCATCGTTTAGACTTTGGGTTTTGTTTAGATTAAAAGTTCGCCATAGCTGCAACTTCGCGTACTTCGTTTGTGTTCAACGACCAGACAAAGGCGTCACAGAACCCCACCTTGATCAATAAAGCTTTCATCTTATATTCGCAATATCCAGATTGCAATCTCAGTTTCTTGCTTGTTCTTCGTTTGCTCGCAGGAAACAGACCCTCGTGGTCAGGTTGATCGTGCTCCGGCGTGGTCAATAACCTCTCGGAGTTGGTTTAGCGATTGCTAAGGCGCGACGTCCTCGCACGTTCGTAGTCGGATCGTCAAAGTCGACTTCCACCAAAGCGAAATCCACCATCTCATCGAAAGACGGGACACCTTTGCCTCTATCACTGAACATTGTAGATTATATCCTATTCCAACTACTTGGGCTGCTTTGAAAACTGCTATGCGTACGCGTTGGGTTCCACCATATTATCAACGTGAATTGCTTCAAAAATTGCAGCGTTTAAGACAAGGGAAAAATTCTGTAGAAGAATATTATCAGGAATTACAAACTGGCATGATTAGATGTGGTATTGTTGAGGAGAATGAAGCTATGCTTGCACGTTTTCTGGGTGGATTAAATAGAGAGATTCAGACCATTCTAGACTATAAGGAGTATACTAATATCACTCGTTTATTCCATCTTGCTTGTAAAGCTGAACGTGAAGTGCAGGATCGACAAGCATTGGGGCGAACTAACTTTTCTGCAGGCCGACCTTCATCATGGACACCACGTGCATCTTCTACTTCAACTGCACTAGCACCTCCATCTGGTGCCACCTCCAGCCGTGATACAAGAAAACAGGCACAACCACCATTATCTTCCAAGAGCGCACCTGCGGGTCCTGCACAGCGTTCTTCTTCTTCCATGGCATCAACAGGGCACACAAGTGATATTATTTGTCGTCGTTGTAAGGGAGGAGGTCATTATGCGAGGGAATGCAAATCTCCGCGTGTGATGATTGCTACCGCGGATGGTGGATATGAGTCCGCTAGTGACTATGATGAGGAGACATTGGCTCTTATTACACGTGAAGAACATGGTGGAGATGATTCTGATCATGAGACGCAACACATGGCTCCTGAAGACGCTGACAGGTATGAATGTTTAGTTGCTCAACGTGTTTTGAGTGTGCAGGTCACACAAGCTGAGCAAAATCAGAGGCACAATTTGTTCCATACCAAGGGAGTTGTGAAGGAACGTTCTGTGCGCGTCATAATAGACGGAGGGAGCTGCAACAACTTGGCTAGCATGGAGATGGTGGAGAAGCTTTCTCTCACCACAAGACCACATCCACATCCTTACTACATCCAATGGTTCAACAACATCGGCAAGGTTAAGGTAACACGTACTGTTCGTGTGCATTTTAGTATCTCTACATATGCTGATTATGTTGATTGTGATGTGGTACCTATGCAAGCATGTTCCTTATTACTTGGTAGACCATGGCAATTTGATAAAAATTCTGTACACCATGGTAGAAACAATCACTATACTCTTGTTCATAAGGATAAAAATATTACTTTGCTTCCTGTGACTCCTGATTCCATTTTGAAAGATGATATTAATAGAGCTAATAAAGCACAACAGGAGAAGAATAAGAGTGAAAATCAGATTGTGGCAAAAGAATTTGAGCAACAAATGAAGCCTAATAATAAACCATCTAGTGTTGCTTCTGAAATTAAATTGAAAAGTGCATGTTTATTTGCCACCAAATCTGATATTGATGAGCTAGATTTCAGCAAATCTGTTTGCTATGTTTTTGTGTGCAAAGAGGCATTATTTTCATTCGAGGACGTGCCTTCCTCTTTGCCTCCTGCTGTCACTAACATTTTACAGGAGTTCGCTGACGTTTTTCCACAAGACGTGCCACCGGGATTACCGCCTATTCGAGGGATTGAGCATCAGATTGACTTAATTCCTGGTGCTTCACTGCCAAACCGTGCACCATACCGTACCAATCCAGAGGAGACGAAGGAGATTATGCGTCAAGTACAAGAGCTTCTCGACAAAGGTTATATACGCGAATCCCTTAGTCCTTGTGCTGTTCCTATTATTCTAGTGCCGAAAAAGGATGGTACATCACGTATGTGTGTTGATTGTAGAGGCATTAATAATATTACTATTCGTTATCGTCATCCTATTCCTAGGCTAGATGATATGCTTGATGAATTGAGTGGCTCTACAATATTCTCCAAAGTTGATTTGCGTAGTGGCTACCATCAAATTCGTATGAAATTGGGAGATGAATGGAAAACAGCATTTAAAACTAAGTTTGGATTATATGAGTGGTTAGTCATGCCTTTTGGGTTAACTAATGCACCTAGTACTTTCATGAGATTAATGAACGAAGTTTTACGTGCTTTCATTGGACGATTTGTGGTAGTTTACTTTGATGACATATTGATTTATAGCAGATCTTTGGAAGAACATTTGGAACATTTACGTGCTATTTTTATTGCTCTACGTGATGCACGTTTGTTCGGTAACCTTGGGAAGTGCACCTTTTGCACTGACCGAGTATCTTTTCTTGGCTATGTTGTTACTCCACAGGGAATTGAAGTTGATAAAGCCAAGATTGAAGCTATTGAGAGTTGGCCGCAGCCCAAAACGGTCACACAAGTGAGGAGTTTTCTTGGCCTCGCTGGATTCTATAGGCGTTTTGTGAGAGATTTCAGCACCATTGCTGCACCTCTCAATGAGCTTACAAAGAAAGATGTGCCTTTTTGGGGGGTACCGCACAGGAAGAAGCCTTCACGGTATTGAAAGATAAGTTGACACATGCTCCTTTACTCTAACTTCCTGATTTTAATAAGACTTTTGAGCTTGAATGTGATGCTAGTGGAATTGGATTAGGAGGTGTGTTATTACAAGATGGCAAACCTGTTGCATACTTTTCTGAAAAATTGAGTGGGCCTAGTCTGAATTATTCTACTTATGATAAAGAATTATATGCTCTTGTTCGGACTTTAGAAACATGGCAACATTATTTATGGCCCAAAGAATTTGTTATACATTCTGATCATGAATCTTTGAAACATATTAAAAGTCAAGCTAAACTGAATCGTAGACATGCTAAATGGGTTGAATTCATTGAGACTTTCCCTTATGTCATTAAACACAAGAAGGGAAAAGAAAATGTTATTGCGGATGCATTGTCTCGTCGCTATACTATGCTTTCACAACTTGACTTCAAAATATTTGGTTTGGAGACCATCAAAGATCAATATGTGCATGATGCTGATTTTAAAGATGTAATGCAGAATTGTAAAGAAGGAAGAATGTGGAACAAGTTTGTTGTTAACGATGGATTTGTGTTTTGTGCTAACAAGCTATGCATTCCAGCTAGCTCCGTTCGTCTTTTGTTGTTGCAGGAGGCGCATGGAGGAGGATTAATGGGACACTTTGGCGTGAAGAAGACGGAGGACGTACTTGCTACACATTTCTTTTGGCCAAAGATGAGACGGGATGTTGAGCGTTTTATTGCTCGCTGCACTACATGTCAAAAAGCTAAGTCACGACTCAATCCTCATGGTTTATATATGCCTTTGCCTGTACCTAGTGTTCCTTGGGAGGATATATCTATGGACTTTGTTTTAGGTTTACCTCGAACAAAGAAGGGGAGGGATAGCATATTTGTTGTCGTGGATAGATTCTCGAAAATGGCACACTTTATACCATGTCATAAAAGCGATGATGCTGTTAATGTTGCTGATTTGTTCTCTCGTGAAATTATTCGCTTGCATGGTGTGCCAA
The DNA here is from genome assembly GCF_002162155.2 of Triticum dicoccoides. NCBI lineage: Eukaryota > Viridiplantae > Streptophyta > Magnoliopsida > Poales > Poaceae > Triticum > Triticum dicoccoides. The sequence continues at coordinate 604,279,257 of NC_041380.1, read as the reverse complement.
ATAGTATTGTTTCAGATCGTGATACTAAATTTCTTAGCCACTTTGGGAGATGTTTATGGGCTAAGTTGGGGACTAAACTGCTTTTTAGTACTACTTGTCACCCCCAAACTGATGGACAAACTGAAGTAGTCAATAGAACGTTGTCTACTATGCTTAGGGCTGTTTTGAAGAATAATAAGAAAATGTGGGAGGAATGCTTGCCTCATATTGAATTTGCTTATAATCGTTCATTGCATTCTACTACTAAGATGTGCCCTTTTGAAGTTGTGTATGGTTTCCTACCTCGTGCACCTATTGATTTGTTGCCTCTTCCATCTTCGGAGAAGGTTAATTTTGATGCTAAACAACGTGCTGAATTGATTTTAAAAATGCATGAGTTAACTAAGGAAAACATTGAGCGCATGAATGCTAAATATAAACTTGCTGGAGATAAGGGTAGAAAACATGTTGTGTTTGCACCTGGAGATCTTGTTTGGTTACATTTGCGTAAGGATAGATTTCCTGATTTGCGCAAATCAAAGTTAATGCCACGTGCTGATGGTCCCTTTAAGGTGTTAGAGCAAATAAATGATAATGCATATAAACTTGAGCTGCCTGCAGATTTTGGGGTTAGTCCCACTTTTAACATTGCAGATTTGAAGCCTTATTTGGGTGAGGAAGATGAACTTCCGTCGAGGACGACTTCATTTCAAGAAGGGGAGGATGATGAGGACATCAATACAATTGTTACACCCACAACCCCTGCTGCTATACATACTGGACCAATTACTAGAGCTCGTGCACGCCAACTAAATTACCAGGTACTTTCGTTTCTTGGTAATGATTCTAATGTTCATGAGAATATGATGCTGCCTAAATTGGATACATTTGTTTTGCTTACAAATGAAGGGCCTAGCTTGGAGAAGGATGAACATTGGAGCAAGAACAAGCATGGAGATGATGGCATGCGCAAGGGGAACAAGAACGGAGTTACAAGTGATGATTTCAGGATTCCGGAACTCCTCGTGACGTCCAGGATCTCATCCGGGACTTCGAACAACATTCGGTAACCACATATATCTATTCCTTATAACCCTAGCGTCATCGAACCTTAAGTGTGTAGACCCTACGGGTTCGGGAACCATGCAGACATGACCGAGACGTTCTCCGGTCAATAACCAACAGCGGGATCTGGATACCCATGTTGGTTCCCACATGTTCCACGATGATCTCATCGGATGAACCACGATGTCAAGGACTTAATCAATCCCGTATACAATTCCCTTTGTCTAGTGGTACGATACTTGCCCGAGATTCGATCGTCAGTATCCCGATACCTTGTTCAATCTCGTTACCGGCAAGTCTCTTTACTCGTTCCGTAACACATCATCCCGTGATCAACTCCTTGATCACATTGTGCACATTATGATGATGTCCTACCGAGTGGGCCCAGAGATACCTCTCTGTCACACGGAGTGACAAATCCTAGTCTCGATTCGTGCCAACCCAATAGACACTTTCGGAGATACCTGTAGTGTACCTTTATAGTCACCCAGTTACGTTGTGACGTTTGGCACACCCAAAGTATTCCTATGGTATCCGGGAGCTGCACAATCTCATGGTCTAAGGAAATGATACTTGACATTAGAAAAACTTTAGCATATGAACTACACGATCTTTGTGCTAGGCTTAGGATTGGGTCTTGTCTATCACATCATTCTCCTAATGATGTGATCCCGTTATCAACGACATCCAATGTCCATGGTCAGGAAACCGTAACCATCTATTGATCAACGAGCTAGTCAACTAGAGGCTTACTAGGGACATGGTGTTGTCTATGTATCCACACATGTATCTGAGTTTCCTATCAATACAATTCTAGCATGGATAATAAACGATTATCATGAACAAGGAAATATAATAATAACCAATTTATTGTTGCCTCTAGGGCATATTTCCAACACGAAGCACCGTCATGATCACCATCGTCACCGGCGCGACACCTTGATCTCCATCGTAGCATCGTTGTCGTCTCGCCAATCTTATGCTTCCACGACTATCGCTACCGCTTAGTGATAAAGTAAAGCATTACAGCGCGATTGCATTGCATACAATAAAGCGACAACCATATGGCTCCTGCCAGTTGCCGATAACTCGGTTACAAAACATGATCATCTCATACAATAAAATTTAGCATCATGTCTTGACCATATCACATCACAACATGCCCTGCAAAAACAAGTTAGACGTCCTCTACTTTGTTGTTGCAAGTTTTACGTGGCTGCTACGGGCTTAAGCAAGAACCAATCTTACCTACGCATCAAAACCACAACGATAGTTTGTCAAGTTGGTGCTGTTTTAACCTTCGCAAGGACCGGGCGTAGCCACACTCGGTTCAACTAAAGTTGGAGAAACTGTCACCCGCAAGCCACCTATGTGCAAAGCACGTCGGGAGAACCGGTCTCGCGTAAGCGTACGCGTAATGTCGGTCTGGGCCGCTTCGTCCAACAATACCGCCGAACCAAAGTATGACATGCTGGTAAGCAGTATGACTTATATCGCCCACAACTCACTTGTGTTCTACTCGTGCATATAACATCAACACATAAAACCTAGGCTCGGATGCCACTGTTGGGGAACGTAGTAATTTCAAAAAAATTCCTACGCACACGCAAGATCATGGTGATGCACAGCAACGAGAGGGGAGAGTATTGTCTACGTACCCTCGTAGACCGACGCGGAAGCGTTGACGCAACGTAGAGGAAGTAGTCGTACGTCTTCCCGATCCGACTGATCCAAGCACCGTTACTCCGACACCTTCGAGTTCTTAGCACACGTACAGCTCGATGACGCTCCCCGGGCTCCGATCCAGCAAAGTTTCGGGGATGAGTTCCGTCAGCACAACGGCGTTGTGACGATGATGATGTTCTACCGACGCAGGGCTTCGCCTAAGCACTGCAACGATATTACCGAGGTGGAATATGGTGGAAGGGGGCACCGCACACGGCTAAGGAACGATCACGAAGATCAACTTGTGTGTTCTAGGGTGCCCCCTGCCTCCGTATATAAAGGATCCAAGGGGGGTGCAGCCGGCCCTAGAGGAAGCGCGCAGGAGGAGTCCTACTCCTACCGGGAGTAGGACTCCCCTCCCTTTTCCTTGTCCAAGTAGGAGAGGTGGAAGGAGAGAAGGAAAGGGGGGCGCCGCCCCTCCCTCCTTGTCCAATTCGGACTAGGGGGAGAGGGGGCGCGCGGCCTGCCCTGGCAGCCCCTTCCTCTTCTCCACTTTAGGCCCATGAGGCCCATTAACCCCCCGGGGGGTTCCGGTAACCCCCCGGTGCTCCGGTTTTGTCCAAAACTTCCCCGGAACGCTTCCGGTGTCCGAATATAGTCGTCCAATATATCAATCTTTATGTCTCGACCATTTCGAGACTCCTTGTCATGTCCGTGATCACATCCGGGACTCCGAACTAACTTCGGTACATCAAAATGCATAAACTCATAATAACTGCCATCGTAACGTTAAGCGTGCGGACCCTACGGTTCAAGAACAATGTAGACATGACTGAGACAAATCTCCGGTCAATAACTAATAGCGGGACCTGGATGCCCATATTGGCTCCTACATATTCTACAAAGATCTTTATCGGTCAGACCGCATAACAACATAGGTTGTTCCCTTTGTCATCGGTATGTTACTTGCCCGAGATTCGATCGTCGGTATCCAATAACTAGTTAAATCTCGTATCGGCAAGTCTCTTTACTCGTTCAGTAATACATCATCTCGCAACTAACTCATTAGTTGTAATGCTTGCAAGGCTTATGTGATGTGCATTACCGAGAGGGCCCAGAGATACCTCTCCGACAATCGGAGTGAAAAATCCTAATCTCGAAATACGCCAACCCAACATCTACCTTTGGAGACACCTGTAGAGCTCCTTTATAATCACCCAGTTACGTTGTGACGTTTGGTAGCACACAAAGTGTTCCTCCGGCAAACGGGAGTTGCATAATCTCATAGTCATAGGAACATGTATAAGTCATGAAGAAAGCAATAGCAACATACTAAACGATCGGGTGCTAAGCTAACGGAATGGGTCATGTCAATCACATCATTCTCCTAATGATGTGATCCCGTTAATCAAATGACAACCCATGTCAATGGCTAGGAAACTTAACCATCTTTGATCAACGAGCTAGTCAAGTAGAGGCATACTAGTGACACTCTGTTTGTCTATGTATTCACACATGTATTATGTTTCCGGTTAATACAATTCTAGCATGAATAATAAACATTTATCATGATATAAGGAAATAAATAATAACTTTATTATTGCCTCTAGGGCATATTTCCTTCAAGGAAATTGCGTCTCGTCAAATATGACGTGCCGAGAAATAATGACCTTGCGAGAAACGAGGTCAAGGCATTGGTAGCCTTTGTGCTCGAGGGGGTACCCAAGGAAGACACATCGGGATGACCGGGGGGAGAGTTTGTGAGGGCTGGTGGCTAAGGTATTGGGAAAACATAGACACCCAAAGACTCGTACATGGTCATAGGCTGGTGGGTGTCCGAGGAGACGAAAGTATGGAGTGTTAGAGTTAATGGCCATGGATGGACGCCGGTTAACAAGGTGGGTGGCTGTATGGAGGGCTTCGACCCAGAATGGTGGTGGAAGATTGGCATGAAGAAGAAGAACGCGAAGGATGTCGTTCGTGGTGCGAATGAGGCGCTCGGCCTTTCCGTTTTGCGCAGATGTATGTGGGCAGGACAGGCGAAAGGAGGCGCCGTATCTAGAAAAGAGATCACAAAGAGAGGTGGTAAGAAACTCACCGCCGTTGTCACATTGCACGCATTGGATGTGGACGTGAAACTGCGTGGAAACGTACGTGTGAAAACGGTGTAAGACGTCCGCGGTGTCGGATTTGTGGCGTAGGGGGAAGGTCCATGAGTAATGGGTGTAGTCATCAAGTATGGCGAGATAGTATTGGAAACCCGAAAAACTACTAACAGGAGAAGTCCACAAATCACAGTGTATTAATTGAAATGGCGCAGTAGTGTTGGAATGCGAAGATGAAAAAGGCAGCTAGGGTTGCTTCCCTACCTGGCACGAGGAACAAACATGAGTTTTGGCCGTGCCTTTATTACATGATGGAAGGAAATCTCGAGCTAAAACGGAAGTAGTCTTGGAGCTGGGGTGTCCCAAACGCTGATGCCAAACGTCGCCAACCACTGAAAGTGCTGCTTGGATCTTGGAGTCGTGGAAGAACGGGTACAGGTCGCCGTGGCTACTGGACCTCATGATGATCCGTCGAGTGGCTAGGTCCTTCACGGAGAAACCAAAAGGGTCAAATTCAATACTACAAGAATTATCGATAGTGAAACGACGGACGGATATTAAGTTTTTGATGATGGTGGGAGAGATAAGAACATCATTAAGGGAGAAGGAAGAAGAGAGGTGGAACCGACGGCCGTAACAGGGAGACGGGAACCATCACCAACAACTATGCCCTGAGATTGATGCCCTGACGGAGAACAAAACTTAGTGAGGAGGTCTGTCTTACTAGCCACGTGAGAAGAGGCGCCGGTGTCCAGGAACCAGTCCTGGCCGCCGCCGGTGTTGTGCTGCTGCGTCGACAGGTTCTGGAGGGCGGCATAGAGCTGGTTGTACTGCTCCCAGGTGGGGCCGCTGCTGGGTGGTGAAGGGGTGGCGACGGGGTACGCCTGATGGGCTGGCGGCGGTCGCGGCCCGAGGACACCAGCTGCGTTCGGCGCGGCCCAGGGCGCCCGTGGTTGTGGAAGCGTCGGGGCGGGAATCATGGCGCCGTAGGGGGGCGAAGTAGCCCGCCTGGTTCGCCGGGGCCGTCGGTGGTGGTCCACCGTGGCCGGAGGAAAAGCCGCCGGTGTTGGGGGTCGCAGGAGCCTTGCCCCTGGCGGAGGAGGGGCAATCAGTGGGAGTAGAACCGCCGCTGGCGCCCGTGTTGATGGTGAGGGCGGTGGCGGTGGCCTCCGGACGCCCATCCAGATGGGCCCGCTCATTGAGGGAGATCTCCTCCATGAGGAGCCGAGAGCGGGCCTGGACGAAGTTGGGGAACGGCGGCTGCATCAGGAGCAACGTCGCCATGACGTGAAACTTGTGGTTGAGGCCACGGATGAGTTGCAGGATTAGGGTTTGATCGGAGATGCGCTCGCCCACGTCGCCGAGCGCGTCGGCCAGCGTTTTTAGACACCGGTTGTACTCAGCGATCGTGAGATCACCCTGGACGAGATTGCGGAACTCGGCGCCGAGGACGACCGCATGCCCGGGCAGGTTGTCCATGAAGAGGACGTAGAGCTGAGACCAGATGTCGTAGGCGGAGCTGTCGGGGGACGCGACGACATCCATGAGGTCCTCGTCGACCACGTCGTGCAGCCATAGCACGACGGTGAGGTCATCGTTGCGCCACACGTCACTACGCGAGCGGCTCGGTGGCGACGTCGAGGTGGTGCTGCACTTCATGTTTGCAGGCAATAACATAGAAAAGCTGACGCCACCGAGAGTAGTTACCGGATTCAAGCTGCAGCTTGGAGGAGAAATAGTGTGCGATGAAGGGCGGCAGGCCGGCCATGGAGGAGGGGCCGGCGTCGGAGGCACCGGGCTCGAGGCGAGGGACGATGGCGCCGCCCGTGCCACCGAGCGCAAGGCGGCGAACAGGAGTGATGCCCGCGGTGCGGAGGATCCCCGCGGCAGGCGTAGGGTTGGGGAGGACCGCGCGCGGTGCCGAGGACGACGAGGAAGGAGCCGCGACCATCACAAGAATGTCGGCCTTGCCGCGGTCGGCGGCAGACGGACGACGAGGCGCGGGCGGAGCGGAGGTCGGCGAGGCGACGGCCGGTGTGGTGGGCACGACGCGAGTAGGGTTCGGGAGGAAGGGGTTGGACTTGGGCGAGTCGAGGTCCGCCGAGCGGGTGCGGCGGAGGAGGTGGTTCATTGCAGAAGCAGGGAGAGGATCGGAAGATGCGTCTGATACCAAGCTAGGTTAGGCAACTCTCACACTGATTGTATTCACTGTAGGGGGCGTGATTATATACATGCACGAGAGAGAGTACAAGAGGGAGGGAGAGAGATTGCAACGGCACGAGGCCCACGATCAACTATACGTGCGGGACAAGCGTGCTGATGCAGTTAGTGATCCTAGAAACCAGGACGTGGAGAGTTATCCTCCTGTACGTGATGGGGCTGGTGACGTGTTCCAACAAGTAGGAGAATCGTCTATGTTTCCCTTCACTTTAATTTTGTAAGCAATTGTGTATGGTATTGCTGCCATGAATACATAGCATCCAACATACTTGAACTAAATAGTCCAACAACATTTACATGTTTCTAAATGCGAACTAGCAGTTGTCAATTCTGTAGATACACCATAATTACAGCAGGTCTTGGAATAAATCATCTACAGGAAGTCTTGGCTTAGAAAAAAAAATGTCCATAGATGATACTGTTGTGATGGTAAGTTTTGATGTATGATGGTGTTTCATGCAACGTTTTCCTTCTTTTTCCTGGGTTGAGTGAACAATATTGTTAAAGTGATGGTCCAAATGCGTGCTAGAATATTTACTTCTCATAAGCAGTTATTTGGACCTACGGAGGACAGTTGTGTGTCCCTCGACAAGGCTAGGATTGAGAATGTGCCTCAACTTTCGGCTACTGATAATGATATTTTGGTTGCCCCGTTCTCTGAGAAGGAGGTGTTTGAGGCTATTGCACAGATGAAGAACAACAAGGCTCCCGGACCGGATGGTTTCCCGATAGAGTTCTACAAAAGTGCTGGCACATTATTAAGGGGGATTTGTTACCTATGTTTCATGATCTGTTCTCTGGACAGCTTCATTTATTTCACTTGAATTTTGGAACAATCACATTGCTTCCTAAGAAAACGGATGTTGTGAGAATTGAGCAGTTCAGGCCGATCTGCCTTCTCAATGTGAGTTTCAAAATTTTCACCAAGGTTGGGACTAATAGGCTCACACAGATTGCGCATTCTGTGGTGCAACAGTCCCAAACTACTTTCATGCCGAACAGAAACATCCTTGAAGGGGTGGTTGTCCTTCATGAAACGCTCCATGAAATCCATTCAAAAAAATTAGATGGAGTTATCTTTAAGGTGGATTTCGAGAAAGCGTATGATAAAGTTAAATGGCCATTTCTCCAGCAGGCATTGCGTATGAAAGGTTTCGATGAAGCCTGGCGCCGCCAGGTTGAATCGTTTACGCAAAAAGGAAGTGTTGGAATTAAGGTGAATGATGATATTGTACACTATTTCCAGACACATAAAGGCCTAAGACAAGGAGATCCGATGTCCGCTATCCTGTTTAACATTGTGGTTGACATGTTAGCAATTTTGATAGGAAGGGCTAAGGAGAATGGTCAAGTAGGTGGCTTGGTACCTCATCTTGTTGATGGAGGTGTGTCCATCCTTCAATAGCTGATGATACTATCATCTTTATGGAGCATGATTTGGCCAGGGCGAGAAATATGAAGCTGGTGCTATGTCTTTTTGAACAATTGACCGGCCTCAAGATTAACTTTCACAAGAGTGAGTTGTTTTGCTTTGGTAGAGCCAATGATGACCAAGAGGCTTATAGGCAATTGTTTGGGTGTGATTTGGGAGCGTTACCTTTTTCTTACCTAGGTATACCAATTCACCACCGTAAGCTCACGAACAGAGAATGGAAATGCATCGAAGACCGATTTGAAAAGAAACTGAGTTGCTGGAAGGGCAAGCTCATGTCATACGGAGGCCGATTGATATTGATTAATTCGGTGCTCACGAGTATGCCTATGTTTCTCTTATCGTTCTTTGAAGTCCCAGTTGGAGTTAGGAAAAGACCGGACTTTTATCGCTCGCACTTCTTTTGGCAGGGTGATGAACTAAAAAGAAAATACCGGCTAGCTAAATTGGATGTCATCTGTAGACCGAAAGACCAAGGGGGTCTTGGGATCGAGAATCTCGAAGTTAAGAACAGATGCCTTCTTAGTAAGTGGCTGTGGAAGTTAGCCCATGAGACTGAGGCCACGTGGGCGCAAATACTTCGTAGCAAGTACCTTCAGACCAAAACTTTGTCCCAGGTGACAGTTAGGCCGAGCGATTCGCCTTTCTGGAGAGGACTGATGAAAGTCAAACAATCCTTGTTTAATAGGACAAAGTTTATCATTGGCAACGGTGCTAGTATACGTTTCTGGGAGGATACTTGGCTCGGAGAGACACCCTTGGCCATTCAATATCCGTCTTTATGTTGGATTGTTCAATGTCGTGAGGTGTTCGTTGCAACGATATTTCAATCTATCCCCCTTAATATTCAATTTCGACGGTCGATAGCGGGCAATCGTTGGGAAGAATGGCTCCATCTAGTTAGGAGACTGATGGAGGTTCAGCTTTCCCAACAACCCGATGAATTACGCTGGAAGCTTACTAGGTCTGAAGTATTCACAGTTAAATCAATGTATATTGATGTCATCAACTCGAGCTTCATTCCTACCTCTAAGCACGTTTGGGCTGTCAAAGTACCTTTGAAGATAAAAGTGTTTATGTGGTTTGTCCATAAATAAGTTATATTAACCAAGGACAACCTGACTAAGCGTAATTGGACATGATCTACTAGGTGTAGCTTCTGTGATCGGGATGAGACGATTAAGCACCTTTTTCTTGATTGCCCGCTAGCCAAAGTTCTTTGGCGGACAGTACACATTGCTTTCAATATTACGCCACCGCATACTGTTAACACGTTATTTGGGGTGTGGCTTAATGGGATTGAGCCTGACTTAGCGATACATATTCGTGTGGGAGTATGCGCGTTTCTGTGGACTATATGGAATTGCAGAAATGATTTGGTTTTTAACAGAACATCATGCATTCATTTTTTGCAGGTTATCTTTCGGGCCACGGCATTGATCCGTTCGTGGTCGCTACTCACTCCGATGGAGGCCAGGGAGCATTTGGTTACTGGATCTATCCGTTGGGAGATGGTAGCTCAGGATATCTTCAACCGGTTTGGATGACGGTCATGTAATATGATAGGAAATTAGTTTACCTATCTGTCTTTAACCAGCCAGTTATGGCGTTCCTTTTTTGGCTAGTTTGTCGTTCTAGCCTTTATGGCTCTGTGTGAGCCTTTCTTTACAGTTCGAGACTTTTAAGACCTTGTTGGAACCTCTTTATTTGTTTTAATAAGAGGGCCGTATGCATCGTTCTGATGCAGAGGCCGGGATGAACCCCCTTTTTGAAAAAAAAGTTTCGTTAACATACAATTTACTACGTGAATTATTTGATCTACCATGCAAGATAGACACCATGACTATCAGACTGTGTGTCTCAATAGCAAGAGTATCCGCCAAGTAAGCATTTTTATTTCACCCAGCTCCCAGTGTTGAAGTTGAAAATTTTGTTTCAACCACGACTTGTATGGCCCTTATTTGTTGTCATCATATTGTGCGGAAGTGCACTCGTATAAGCTGCGTTATGGTTGATGTTCATGCTTACTTCAGGTCATAAAGGTCGTGGGAATGACTCTACACTTTGGGAAACCCTATTCTTTTTTATCATTAATCTATGAATCAAATGGTTGCACATTGTGGATTTAGATTGTTTTCTTTGCTTTCTCTTCACTAGGTTATGATGGAGGTTAAATAGACCTGGAGGCAGATGGAGGTGAAGCCCGTGGTGTCTTCTATGCAAACACTCCCATTGCCAATGTAGGAGTAGACAAGACGAAGCTGACAAAGCACACGAAGTGCGACACGTGTTGTAAAAAATGTTGGAATCGTTAGGGAGCAGTAGCAGCAGGGGGAACCAAATTTACTACAGATCAGCAAATGCGGGGACTCACCCAGATGGAGGCCAGGGAGCATTTGGTTACTGGGTCTTTCCGCTGGGAGATGGTAGCTCGGGATATTTTCAACCGGTTTGGATGGCGGTCATGTAATAGGATAGGCATTTAGATTTCCTATTTTTTTTAGCCAGCCGGTTGTGGCGTCTTTTCTTGGCTAGTTGGTGTTTCTAGCCCCTATTGGCTCTGTGTGAGCTGTCTGTGCTTTTTTATTATTTATGGAGATCTTTGGAACCATGTTGACACTACTTTATTTGGTTAATAAGATGGCCGTATGCATCTTTCTGATACAGAGGCCGGGGAATCACCCCTTTTCCAAAAAAAAAAAACTTCCGTGTTGTACTGTGCGCCTGCACCGGCATACACTTACTTCATGTTATTCTGAGATTGTTCTCTGGTACAACTATTTCTCTTGGACGAGAGCCCTGTACTTAGCCTTCCTATGGGTTTGCCCTTCTATTTGAGGGCTATATGTGGGAAATCGTATGACTCATTTGTTTTATAATTATCCATATGGAAATTCAAGAACAATTGTTCTGATCAAACCCGTGTCAAGCCAATGCCAAGTTTGATTTGTATTACTGAAAAAGAAAAAATGGAACGCTTAAATTTCTGCCTTTGAGTATCCAATTAACTATTCATAAAAAGGAGATCAAAAGAATCTTTCAAATTAGAAGATATAATGTGTACACATACAATTTTGAAAGAGGGATTAGACACGTCGACATACAATTTTGAAGGGGAGATTAGACACATGATGAGAATGAAGGTTGATGGTATGAGTAGTGGGGAGAAAAATGTTGGTTTGTCTTCTTGTAAGGAGAGGGTGGTGGACGAGAAGGAAAGGAGTGGAGAGAGACTCAAATTGTCCTTATGTGAACATAACCCACATGCCATTATGTTTACAAACATTTTTGAATTAGAACAAAAAAAATTATTCCATGGCAGCGCACGGGCATTTAGTTAGTGTTTCTAAAATGGCAAAGAGAAAGTAAAAAAAATGAAAGACATGGTTTGGGAAAAATGTAAAAAATACAGCAAAACCGACAAAATGACAAAATAGGAGATAAAGCAAAACCGACAAAATGGCAAAGAGAAAGTAAAAAAAATGAATGAAATGGTTTGGGAAAATTGTCAAAATACAGCCGGTAACTTTTACATGTTTATTTTGAAAAGTTTTAAATTTTAGTTTCTTTAGTTTCCTGTTTACTTTTTGTTCGAATTAAAGTGTTTTTCTTCCCTACGCTGTCCTGGGCTCTGTTAATGTTGATTGTTTGGGTGAACTGGCGTACGCCCTCCCATACGAGCATACACACCCATATGGATGGCTGATGTCTGTGTCTGTTCCTAGAGCTCTCACTCCAATCCTCTAAAAAAAATGCAAGCTTTATTTTGTCAAGCGTAGAGGGGCCATACGACCGGCCGTACGAGCGAATGCAGTAGCAATACATATTAATGGGGGGGAGGGGGTGGGGCATGATCATAGGAGTTGATTTGATTGTTGTTGATGTTCGTCGTGTTAACTTCTTTCGATCTGGCTGTAATGTGTGTTATCATAGTGACAAGCACTAATTTAATACACCGGCCAAACATGTGATTTATATGTAACCTATGTGTAGTGCAAGAGATGTGCTTCGCACGCTACAGGCTGACTTGAGAAGTTGAGATTCGATCCCACGGATGAGGACTTAAAGGAGCATCTGGAGGCCAAGGTCAGGTCTCACCCTCTGATCGCTCGTTTCATATCCGCCATGAAAATCAGAGAAGACGTATGGTACACTGATCCTCGGAGTCTTCCAAGTTAGGCACATATAAAGAAATTCTGCTTTTCATCAGCGTGATCATATTCGCTGTGGATGTTCATTTGCGTTATGTGCATGTGTAAAAATGGACGGCAAGACCAAATATATCTTTTTTGCTTAGTTCCGGGTTGTACAAAGCTGGACCGGGAAAGCGCCGCGGGATTGATAAGGAGCCTGGAGTGAGCGTGGCATGACACAAGATTTGTAATACACTACCATGTGCTCTCTCCGTTCCTAAATATAAGTCTTTTTAGATATTTCAAATGGACTACCACATACAGATGTATATAAACATATTTTAGATTATAGATTCACTTATTTTGCTCCGTATGTTGAAATCTTTAGAAAGACCTATATTTAGGAATGAAGGGAGTAAGATTGAAGGCCGACATATAGGTTGGAAAAAGACCTTCGTGTTGTGCATTGATTATAGTGACGAGCGGAGGGAGATTGGATGGGTTATGCACCGGTAGCATGTTGGCGACAATCGGAGCATGGAGGAAGGAGGGTTGGTTGTCTGCAAAATCTACGATCAGGCAGCCTTGGTCGGGGTCGGCACGAGTGCAGTGACTACACATCGGAAGCTGCCTCACCGGCGGGTGCCACCTCGTCCGCCCCAGACGGCTCGTTCAAGCATATAAATACACAGAAGGATCGTCTCCCCCAGAGCCCATCGCCAACGCAACCTCCTTCCCCTTTTCCTCCTCCACCTGCAACGATCAAGCTATACAGCGAAGAAGACCTCCTTCCCCTTCTCCTCCTCCACCTCCAACGATCAAGCTACACAGCGGACAAGGAGAAGGAGACGCCGGGAACTTCTTGCCCCGTGAGGCTGGCCTCCCTCTCCGTTCGCTTCCCCTTTCTCTTTCCCTAGTCCCTACCCGCCATGGATATCTACTCTGACTCTCTCTGTTTTCTTCCTGTTCGCCGGAGTCAAGGCCAGGGAGCAGCACCGCCACGGAGCCCGGTGAGCAGGGTGCTGCGCCGGGGCCAGAAGCTCGGGTTTCCCTGTCGCTCAAGAGGTAACAGCAAGTTTCCTTGCGGCGCAAGAACCGTTGATGGTTCTTGATCATGATGCTTCTGGGTTTGGGTCGCAAGAACAAGATCAGAGTTCTTGAATTTGGTCGGTTTCTTCTGTTCTTTCCGCAAGAACGGTTCTTGAATCGAATTTGATGGCCAATCTTTTGGTTCTTTCCACCCAAGAACCACCCGGAGTGGTTCTTGATCTTTGATCTTCGAATCTTGATCTGTTTTGCGCAAGAACCAAAGAGTGATCTTGATCCATTTGCGTTTGTCTTGTGTAAACAGGTGGAGGTGGACGGAGGAAGCATTGAAGGCAGAGATGAAACATAAGCCTCTCAGTTCCCTCCAATATCTCAACTTGCACCGTCACATCACACACATAAAAAAAATATTCTAGATATAATACCCAGATCATCAGTACGATCTTTGGTACATAAAAAAGATGAATTTGAGTTTCTGGCTAAATAAGCAGGCGGCCGGATAATGCAAACATGAATGAACAGGCGAAATACCAAAGGGTATATATTGAGCTCAGTACCACTGAACAAACTTGGGAAGCATGCATGTGGCAAGCATGACTCCAAATAACATGTAAGACTCATGACTTATATTGCTAATTGGATTATTACTTATGACGCAAAATCTATCATCCGTGTAGCATGTGCCAGGATTTTTCCACAATATCCGGATGATCATTCTTAGACTTGATTTTATATGTAGTAAGTTGTACATAGTACAAAACATATTCGCCAAATAATAATTTGCCGTGTGGGCCATATGGCTCGCGCATTTGCGCCGCTAGTTTTATCTTGTATTACCATATAGTATGATAATTTTGTCATGTCACCCCCCAATTATTTGTTGATCTTACTGGTTATTAGATTACAACTACACAATATAACGTTTGACACGAGTATTGCCAACTCAGATCGTCAACTTCAATTAACACAAGTATTCACTGTAATTCATAGACCTCGTCTCTTCAAAGTATTTCTAGTTTCTCTACAAAAAAGAAGAAGTATTTCTAGTTTCTCTCTGCAAAAAAGTTTTTAGCACGCCGCGCGTTGGGCGGCTGTTGAAGATGCTCTTATGTGGTGCATATGGAAATTCAGGAATGACAATCTTTTTTAGGAAGCCAGACAACCCACACCAAGTTCATCACATGGCACAAACAATTAGACGAAATATGAAGATGTTGGACATGCCTTAGTTGGCGCTGCAACAACAACTAAAAACCGCGCAACAACATTACTGCTGCCTTTTCCGCTTTGCAGGTTGATGAATAAGGAGCGCCTTCTGTTCCAGAGCAAAGGGAAACACTCAAGTCTGATATACAAATTGCAGGTCCCAAGGTCTTCTCAGATGCAGCATGCAAAATCAGGAAAATTCCAGGATCTCAAGCACAAGAGGCGACAAGAATAGGAGTGCATTGTAAACTTCAGAATTTGCATCACATTGATACTGTGTTAATACAAGCATCCATGCCGGTGACTCCAAGTGTCTTACGAGCTGAAGCTGCAGCTCTCAACTTAGCAAGGAAGGTGACAAGCTTATTGCAGATCCAACAAATCACATTTTTAACAGACAGCTTGACACTTGCAAAAGCAATTGTGGCCTCCTGTTTATAGAAACTGTAGGTCCTTTGGGAGATTAGAATGCAAATTGCACATTTCCACAAAATAGTACAATTTCTATCATATTAAAAGAGACATAAATAGGGCAGCGCATAACTGTGCTCATCAGGCAATTAGACAATCTTTGTCTAGGCCTATCTTTAGTTGCATCAATTCTTCTCATAGAAACAGCTGCTGTCCAGTTGAGTCCATCTTCGAAACTCTTTGCTTCTATTTGTTAAAAAAATGTTTCCCCACCCGCTTTTTTTGCAGGTTTAGTCAATCAATAGGTTAGTTATTTTTTATAATAAAATGTATTACATCAAAATGTACCATCAAAAAGATACATAACACAATGAGCACACATCTGGTCTTTGCATAGTTAGAGTTCACACAACCAACACCAATTCACACACACACACGAAAACACACCGACAACTAGCAAAATCATATACAATCAAAACTATTCGTAGGCGAGGAAAAAAGATTAAAAACCCCGAGGCGAAGACGAAGAGAAATGGACTCGGGCTAGTGGCGCGGAGAGGAAGGAAGAGGATGTCTCTAGGGCAGGGGACACCATTCGATTTAAATAGCCGGACTTTGGCCTCGGGATACGAGCCAGAGCGGTGCCATGCGGCATTCACAGCCCCATCGGAGAAGACACCCGTCGGACCGTTTGATTTCCAGACGATTTCTTGAGGACTCGCACACCATTCTGACATGGCGAACGAGCTCGGGCCTCCCCGTATCAGCCTTAGATTTAGCCTGGATATGAGGGATGCCGATCAATCCAGACATTTGAGGCCGGTTTGACCCAGATGAGTAGTTTTTTTTGTCTGGACGTTTAAGAGGGGTTTGAGACGTCCAACTGTAGATGCTCCAAGGTATCCTGACCGTCCTCCTCCCTCGCCGGGCGGGGCGATGGATGTCGAGCTCCAGCTCCATGGGGCCTTCAAGCACTACAATTTCATCATGAGCAACGGTGTCTTGTGCAGCGCGCGCCCACATTGATGTGCGCATCGAAGTTTGAGAAGAGTAGACGCCGATAGTGTGAGACTGATGAAGACATCTCTTCTACTGTTACACCCGCCACGACTCTTACATCAGTTATTCTACTTGGTCCTATTACTAAAGTGCGTGCGCGACAAATAAATGGCCAGATACTATCATTTCTTTGTACATATAATTTAACTGACCAACATATGATATTACACTCATGCTCGAATTTACTTGTACTCAGAAATGAAGGAATCAAACAATCAATTGGAGGGACTACAGTACCGGCGAACCAAACGGAGCCACACACGGTACATGCATGCTCTCCAACGCCCTTGCATGCATGCCTCCACACCAAATCATCCATGCATGCATTCATGTGTACAAGGGCCACCACCAAAGGAATTGCTGGGGCATTATAATATTTGGACTCAGCCAGGCCAGCAACAATATCGGCCTGTGCAGGCCCACCCGTGGAGTTGCGCCTGAAGCCGGCCGTGTTCAGACAGGACACATCAAATCGACCGGCCACACGTCCGCCTCCATGCACGTGTGCCTCTAATAAATAGTTATCCTAGATTAGATTTTAGACCTGGATTTTATTGTATTGTCTAGCCATTGCTATAATTCGCATCTACAAAATGTGTAGGACTATCGTCTTGTCAGATCCACAATGAAACCCTAATTTTTCATCTAGTTCGTGTGCTCAGTTTATTATCCGCAATTTCAGTTGCAATTCATCTTTGTTCTTGCCGGTTTTTCGGTTGCTTGCAGAAACTCGAACCTCGTTGTTTAGGTTAATCGTGCCTACAACAAGGTCAATAACCATCGAAAATTGGTTTAGCGATTGTCAAGACGTATTGTCAGGTATGATATAGCCGCATCGTCAAGGTCAAAATCCACCAAATCGATAATTATCTCCACTCTCATCAAAAGATCGGGCCGCCGTCACAAAAGAGACCCACGGAGAAGACCGCCACGACACATTGTTGTGTTCTTCACGCCGAAGAGGATGGTGCCACAGCATGTGGAAGTGCATCTAATTGAGACCTTGTCACCTGCCGAATGCAGAGTCGATGTGTCGCCATGTGTTCTTCTTACCCAAACCACTTTATCGTCGGCACCGGCACCTCGAACGCCGGCATGCACGCATATGGCACCCCGTCGCGTGGTCTCCTCCCTCCAAGGCTGCTCTCACCGTATCTTGTGTGCTACCACACAGACTGTCACCAATCCACCATGTCCGACGCCGATGCTCTCAATGACACCGTGGCCGAGCTCCTCCGCAAGGCCATGTGTTGAGTATATTGATT
>NC_041380.1:604258677-604261366 GCF_002162155.2 Triticum dicoccoides | reverse complement strand
GCGTCATCTCCTCCGAGGCGACTCGGGGGCCAACCCTAGCCGCCGCCACCTAGTCCCCCCGCCCCCCTCCCTCCCTCCGCCGCCGCCAGAGGTGGCCAGCGGCGCGGCCGCTCGACACCCATGAAGGTGGCGGTGGGGACTTTGGCGGATCCACTTTGCGTGGAGAGCCTCGGCCTCCGGGGCGGCGGCCAGCGGCGTGGCTTGTGCGGCGGGCAGCGCCACAGGGTGCAGGTGGGTCGCCTCCCCGGTCGTGCGGGCGGCATGGAGGCGGCGGGCGTCGGCGGCTGCAGCAGCTCCTCGTAGGCCGGCTATACCTTGAAGAATCGGCGTCCTCATCCTCGATCTGCTCCGATCCGTGCCGCTCCCTGTCCCTGGTGGCTCTGGCCGCCGTTTTCTGGATGCCAGGTGTGCGGATCTGGTGGTTGGGTGCGGATCCGGGGGAAACCCCTGGCCGGCGCGGCGGCCACACTGAAGATGTCGCCTTTGGGCGTCGTTCTCCTTGCTGAAGCCTTCGGTGGGCTTCCTGCACCTCCCACCCCACCCAACAGCTCAGGTGAAAGCCTCAGTTCCTCATTTCATGGTGACGACGGCACCTTGGTGGCATGAACCTTCCTGAAGGCGTCGTCAGGGAAGTGCTCAAGTGGTGGTGGAGTCGGTGGTGGTTTGACGGCGGATTGTATTGGCCTGATCTTCATCTTCGGCAACTTGCTCGGGTCCAGGTGTGGAGGGCTTCAGCCGCTGGTGCGACGGGATCGGGGTCCCTCTCTCGTGCCATGGGCTATGGTGCCTCCTATCCTTGACCGATGCGTGGTGCTGCATACTCTTGGCCTTCTCCGGGGTTTTCAGCGCCTTCGTCTCGACAACTCTCGTCCGGTGCTCTGCCTTGCTGCTGCCGGCAACGGTGACTGGGTGTTCGGCTCCCCGTTTCGTGTGGGTTTGTTCCTGGTGCCTCTCCTTCGATTGCTTGGGAATGCTGATCTGGGTTCTAGGGTGAACCACCCCGCAGGCCGCCGGTGCGGCACCTGTCGATCCCGGGTGAAAGGGTAGGGGCCCTTTGCGGAGGCGGAGTCAGGTCATGTGTTGCCCCTGTTTTCCTTCTGATGGCAATCAGTGACACAAAACATGCACGGTGGTGCCTTCTTCCCATAGCCTTAGTAGGTTAGCTGGTTTCGGCTTAGCGGCGTTCGATGTCATTCTATGCCTTCGAGTTGTTCTACTGAGCACAATGTATCTTTATTTCCGCTCTTTGTTTTCTTATTGTAAGTGGCAGTCCTGTAATCCTGGCCGGTTGATGGCTTTGTTAATTCAAAGTTGGACTCTTCTTGAGCCTTCGTTCTAAAAAAAACTAGAAACTATACTGGCTTGACTTATACTCCAAAATGATCATGTACTTCTATATATATGCCTGTGAGGCTTGAGCAATACAACGAATTATTCCATCAAATCCCTCTCTCCCTTCTAATACCATGGACATGTCACAGGTGTTCCTGGCCGGGAACAAGTCTAGTGGCAGCCTGGTGGTTGCGCGCGTTGGCGAGGATATTGCGCACACCTCAGCGCCCTTGCTCCATCCAGGGTTCGTGTGTTCCACAAAGAGCAAGTTGGAACTGCAGGCCACGGTGTGGAGCTCACGAACGTCGCATGGAGAAGGTTGGCATACACGGCGGCGGCGGTGCTCTGCTTCTCAGAGCAAGTCCCCCAGGTCGCCGTGCTTCTTGGCGGGCGAGGTATGAAGCCACCAGAACGCCAAGAAAGCAATTACACGAGACCCATGCCCGGCCGCCTCCGTTGCCATGCCGTCGAGCTTGCGCCACCGCGAGAGCGCCAAGCAAGCGTCGTGCATGGCGTGCTCTGTTTCTGGAACGAGATCCTCTAATACGACCAACATGATAGGGTAGTCGAGGCTGCCGTCGGATGCCTGATGGACGGTCCTACACTACGCGTCTGACGTCCCTCTGAGGAGCTCGTCCCGCCGGGAAGGGCAGCAGATGCTCTTAAAAACCTTTCCGACGTCGATCCATAAAACTTGGATGCCCAATAATCAAATCAAAGAATTATAAGAGGCCAAGTACAACGAGCCCGACCCATTCTTGCTCAGCATTTGTACTCGGCTCCATGGAGTTTCAACCGAGAAGCACTAAGTGAATCAGGAAGGATTTGTTCGATGATCTGCATAGATACCCATGGATTTGGTTTGGTTAGGGCATTTCTAACCGATCTCCTATAGTTAGTGGAGTAAAAATTAAACTTGTGTATATTGTGTGTCCTAGCCGTATCAACTTCGATCACTACACAATGTACATCATAAGAATCTTAAAATTAAAACATGCATAACATGACCGTCATAACATATAATTTCATCATCACGAATTTGAAATAAAACATGCAAGGTTCACCAAAAAAATCATCACTTCGGGCACAATGTTTGATCCAAAATCACCACAAACAAAACATGCATATATCATGGATAGAGCCAGTCAATGGCATGCACCACCACCCCCTAGGCCACCACCACCCAAACGAGGTTCTCGGCGAAGAAATCAACTCCATCATCCACTTGGCCACCATCACCACCGCCATCCTCTCGGACACCACCATCAACACCATCACCCCCTAGGCCACCACCATCAACACCATCACCCCCTAGGCCACCACCATCACCTCCACTACCCCCTCGGACACCCACCAT
>NC_041380.1:604256349-604258393 GCF_002162155.2 Triticum dicoccoides | reverse complement strand
ACCCACCATCACCTTCACCCCCCCTTTCTTGCGGTTTCATCCATTGTGTTTGGATTCATGAACATGATAGCACGTTCTTCAACATTCTTTGCATCATGAATCCTCTCCTCAAGTGCAAGCCTATGCTCCCCCCGCCTTCAACTTTCTCTCTTTGGCCTCCAACTTAGCCTTCCATTTATTATCCCCCAACACCTTGAGCTCATTCCACCTATCCATCTTCTCTTCTTTGCGTTCGGCCGCCAACACATTCTTGGTCTCAATCATTGCCACAAGTTCTTCTTTGTAAGTGCCACCAAATGCATTTCTCTTCTTTCTTTATTTTGCAATCTTGTTTCCTTCTATTGTTGGCGTCTTCATCAACTTCATCGTTCTCCTCAACGGATATGCTCAACCTTGATCTCTTTGGAGTGATCTCCACGATTCTTTGGATCCACTTCTCATTCTTGGATAGCTCTTTGTAGCAATGATGCAGCATGAAGGGTTTGTGGCCGAACTTGGTGTTTCGATGCTTGAATAGTTCTTGGGTGTAGGGGCCATACTCTGCCACTTGCACACCGCTCGGTGGTGCATGATTCAACTGGTTGATGCAACCGGACCATCTGTTGCAATGGTCATGGATGGTGCTCCAATGATGTCCAAGAGAACTTTGCGTACGGCTTGATCGCACGTCCATAGAGTTGTTGCAATGGTCGGTAATTCTCTCCCAAAACATAGTCTTGGTTTGATCCATTCCAATCATTGCATCCATGGAGATCGCGCAACAAGCATCACAAAGAGCAATATCCTCCTTTTGGTTGTTGTTTTGGGTGCGACACCATGCACCTTCGTGCTTAATTCTGTCACCTCCACAACCTTCTCTTCCCCGGTCACCTCTTACTCCATGTCTTGGGCCGCCTCGGAATGATCCCAAAAAGAGTTGTACTTGAGCTCATCAAGTCCAACGGCGGCCGAGGACTCCAAAGATGCGAGGAACTAGGCCGTGTTCATCTCCGCACTACGACAACAAAGGAGACAACATCACCATCGGTCACCAACAATCGCTATCGGTTACCAACAAGACGCACGATTTTCTTTTACCTTATTGGCATTTCATCGAGCACTTGGCAGCTGTGATGCTTGTTGCCGGTTGTGGCTGCCGCCCGCGCCGGAGCAGTAGCCGTAGGGGTCGCCGTGGTAGCTGCACGAGGCGCCGACCTAGTACGAGGCGCTGTTGTGGCCTTCTTCATCCTCTTCTTCACAGCCGCCTCGGCGAGTGCCGCCGCCGCCGCCGTCTGTTTTCGAGCTCGTTTGGCCCCGACGGGAGGGCGGCGCGCCGTTGTCGGAGAAGCAGTGGCCCGCCCGGAGGCCATTGGAGCGTTCTAAGGAGGAGCTTGAACCCAGTGGGTTTTTTCCATCCCCAAACTCATCTTCGGCGTGGGCGGCGGTGCATGGGTGATTCTGGCGGCGAAAAGACAGTGCCGGTGGCCGGCCGGGTGAGGGAAGGGTCTGGCTTATCCATTTCGGCCGGCGGGACGGTCATCGGTGGCGGTGACAGGGCGTGGCGTGTTGGGTTTCGTAGTAATTTCAAAAAAATTCCTACGCACACGCAAGATCATGTGATGCATAGCAACGAGAGGGGAGAGTGTTGTCTACGTACCCACGCAGACCGACTGCGGAAGCGTTGACGCAACGTAGAGGAAGTAGTCGTATGTCTTCACGATCCAACCGATCAAGCACCGAAACTACGACACCTCCGAGTTCGAGCACACGTTCAGCTCGATGACGATCCCCGGACTCCGATCCAGCAAAGTGTCGGGGAAGAGTTCCGTCAGCACGACGGCGTGGTGACGATCTTGATGTACCATAACAGCAGGGCTTCGCCTAAACTCCGCTACAGTGTTATCGAGGACTATGGTGGCTG
Organism: Triticum dicoccoides; assembly: GCF_002162155.2. Classification (NCBI taxonomy): domain Eukaryota; kingdom Viridiplantae; phylum Streptophyta; class Magnoliopsida; order Poales; family Poaceae; genus Triticum; species Triticum dicoccoides. Next base: position 604,256,493 of record NC_041380.1, on the reverse strand, counting down.
GGGGCACCGCACACGGCTAAGGAATAGATCACGTGGATCAACTTGTGTGTTCTAGGGTGCCTCTGCCTCAGTATATAAAGGACTAGAGGGGGGAGGCTGGCCGGCCAAGGTGTGGCGCGCCAGGAGAGTCCTACTCCCTCTGGG
>NC_041380.1:604249479-604256238 GCF_002162155.2 Triticum dicoccoides | reverse complement strand
AAAAGAGAGAGAGGGGGCCGGCCACCTCTCCTAGTCCTAATAGGACTAGGGGAAGGAGGAGGCGTGCAGCCCATGTAGGGCTGCCTCTTCTCTTTTCCACTAAGGCCCATCATGGCCCATTTAGCTCCCGGGGGGTTCCGGTAACCTTTCCGATACTCCGGTAAAATCCCGATTTCACCCGGAACACTTCCGATATCCAAACATAGGCTTCCAATATATCAATCTTTATGTCTCGACCATTTCGAGACTCCTCGTCATGTCCGTGATCACATCCGGGACTCCGAACAACCTTCGGTACATCAAAATGCATAAACTCATAATATAACTGTCATCGTAACCTTAAGCGTGCGGACCCTACGGGTTCGAGAACAATGTAGACATGACCGAGACATGTCTCCGGTCAATAACCAATAGCGGGACCTGGATGCCCATATTGGCTCCTACATATTCTACGAAGATCTTTATCGGTCAGACCGCATAACAACATACGTCGTTCCCTTTGTCATCGGTATGTTACTTGCCCGAGAGTCGATCATCGGTATTCCAAATACCTAGTTCAATCTCGTTACCGGCAAGTCTCTTTACTCGTTCTGTAATACATCATCCTGCAACTAACTCATTTAGTTGCAATGCTTGCAAGGCTTAAGTGATGTGCATTACCGAGAGGGCCCAGAGATACCTCTCCGACAATCGGAGTGACAAAACCTAATCTCGAAATACGCCAACCCAACATGTACCTTTGGAGACACCTGTAGTACTCCTTTATAATCACCCAGTTACGTTGTGACGTTTGGTAGTACCCAAAGTGTTCCTCCGGTAAACGGGAGTTGCATAATATCATAGTTATAGGAACATGTATAAGTCATGAAGAAAGCAATAGCAACATACTAAACGATCGGGTGCTAAGCTAATGGAATGGGTCATGTCAATCAGATCATTCAACTAATGATGTGACCTCGTTAATCAAATAACAACTCTTTGTTCATGGTTAGGAAACATAACCATCTTTGATTAACGAGCTAGTCAAGTAGAGGCATACTAGTGACACTCTGTTTGTCTATGTATTCACACATGTATTATGTTTCCGGTTAATACAATTCTAGCATGAATAATAAACATTTATCATGATATAAGGAAATAAATAATAACTTTATTATTGCCTCTAGGGCATATTTCCTTCAGTATCCCACTTGCACTAGAGTCAATAATCTAGATTACACTGTAATGATTCTAACACCCATGGAGCTTTGGTGCTGATCATGTTTTGCTCGTGGAAGAGGCTTAGTCAACGGGTCTGCAACATTCAGATCCGTATGTATCTTGCAAATCTCTATGTCTCCCACCTGGACTAGATCCCGGATGGAATTGAAGCGTCTCTTGATGTGTTTGGTCCTTTTGTGAAATCTGGATTCCTTTGCCAAGGCAATTGCACCAGTATTGTCACAAAAGATTTTCATTGGACCCAATGCACTAGGTATGACACCTAGATCGGATATGAACTCCTTCATCCAGACTCCTTCGTTCGCTGCTTCCGAAGCAGCTATGTACTCCGCTTCACATGTAGATCCCGTCACGACGCTTTGTTTAGAACTGCACCAACTGACAGCACCACCGTTTAATGTAAACACGTATCCGGTTTTATGATTTAGAATTGTCCGGATCAGTGTCAAAGCTTGCATCAATGTAACCATTTACGGTGAGCTCTTTGTCACCTCCATATACGAGAAACATATCCTTAGTCCTTTTCAGGTATTTCAGGATGTTCTTGACCGCTGTCCAGTGATCCACTCCTGGATTACTTTGGTACCTCCCTGCTAGACTTATAGCAAGACACACATCAGGTCTGGTACACAGCATTGCATACATGATAGATCCTATCGCTGATGCATAGGGAAGATCTTTCATATTCTCTCTATCTTCTGTAGTGGTCGGGCATTGAGTCTTACTCAATTTCACACCTTGTAACACAGGCAAGAATCCTTTCTTTGCTTGATCCATTTTGAACTTCTTCAAAATTTTGTCAAGGTATGTTGTTTGTGAAAGTCCAATTAAGCGTCTTGATCTATCTCTATAGATTTTAATGCCTAATATGTAAGCAGCTTCACGGAGGTCTTTCATTGAAAAACTCTTATTCAAGTATCCCTTTATGCTATCCAGAAATTCTATATCATTTCCAATCAGCAATATGTCATCCACATATAATATCAAAAATGCTACAGAGCTCCCACTCACTTTCTTGTAAATACAGGCTTCTCCGAAAGTCTGTATAAAACCAAATGCTTTGATCACACTATCAAAACGTTTTATTCCAACTCCGATGGCTTGCACCAGTCCATAAATGGATCGCTGGAGCTTGCACACTTTTTAGCTCCCTTTGGATCGACAAAACCTTCCGGTTGCATCATATACAACTCTTCTTCCAGAAATCCATTCAGGAATGCAGTTTTGACATCCATTTGCCAAATTTCATAATCATAAAATGCGGCAATTACTAACATGATTCGGACAGACTTAAGCATCGCTACGGGTGAGAAGGTCTCATCGTAGTCAACCCCTTGAACTTGTCGAAAACCTTTTGCGACAAGTCGAGCTTTGTAGACAGTAACATTACCATCAGCGTCAGTCTTCTTGTTGAAGATCCATTTATTCTCAATTGCTTGTCGATCATCGGGCAAGTCAACCAAAGTCCATACTTTGTTCTCATACATGGATCCCATCTCAGATTTCATGGCTTCAAGCCACTTTGTGGAATCTGGGCTCACCATCGCTTCTTCATAGTTCGTACGTTCATCATGATCTAGTAGCATGATTTCCAGAACAGGATTACCGTACCACTCTGGCGCGGATCTTACTCTGGTTGATCTACGAGGTTCAGTAGTATCTTTATCTGAAGTTTCATGACCATCATCATTAGCTTCCTCACTTATTGGTGTAGGTGTCGCAGAAATAGTTTTCTGTGATGTACTACTTTCCAATAAAGGAGCAGGTACAGTTACCTCGTCAAGTTCTACTTTCCTCCCACACACTTCTTTCGAGAGAAACTCCTTCTCTAGAAAGGATCCATTCTTAGCAACGAATGTCTTGCCTTCGGATCTGTGATAGAAGGTGTACCCAACAGTCTCCTTTGGGTATCCTATGAAGACACATTTCTCCAATTTGGGTTCGAGCTTATCAGGTTGAAGCTTTTTCACATAAGCATCGCAGCCCCAAACTTTAAGAAACGACAACTTTGGTTTCTTGCCAAACCACGGTTCATAAGGCGTCGTCTCAACGGATTTAGATGGTGCCCTATTTAATGTGAATGCGGCCGTCTCTAAAGCATAACCCCAAAACGATAGCGGTAAATCAGTAAGAGACATCATAGATCGCACCATATCTAGTAAAGTACAATTACGACGTTCGGACACAATTACGCTGTGGTGTTCCGGGTGGCGTGAGTTGCGAAACTATTCCACAATTTTTCAAATGTACACCAAACTCGTAACTCAAATATTCTCCTCCACGATCAGATCGTAGAAACTTTATTTTTCTTGTTACGATGATTTTCAACTTCACTCTGAAATTCTTTGAACCTTTCAAATGTTTCAGACTTATGTTTCATTAAGTAGATATACCCATATCTGCTTAAGTCATCTGTGAAGATGAGAAAATAACGATATCCGCCACGAGCCTCAATATTCATCGGACAACATACATCGGTATGTATGATTTTCAACAAATCTGTTGCTCTCTCCATAGTACCGGAGAACGGTGTTTTAGTCATCTTGCCCATGAGGCATGGTTCGCAAGTACCAAGTGATTCATAATCAAGTGGTTCCAAAATTCCATTAGTATGGAGTTTCTTCATGCGCTTTACACCGATATGACCTAAACGACAGTGCCACAAATAAGTTGCACTTTCATTATCAACTCTGCATCTTTTGGCTTCAACATTATGAATATGTGTATCACTACTATCGAGATTCATCGAAAATAGACCACTCTTCAAAGGTGCATGACCATAAAAGATATTACTCATATAAATAGAACAACCATTATTCTCTGATTTAAATGAATAACCGTCTCGCATCAAACAAGATCCAGATATAATGTTCATGCTCAACGCTGGCACCAAATAACAATTATTTAGGTCTAATATCAACCCCGAAGGTAGATGTAGAGGTAGCATGCCGACCGCGATCGCATCGACTTTGGAACCGTTTCCCACGCGCATCGTCACCTCGTCCTTTGCCAGTGCCCGCTTATTCCGTAGTCCCTGTTTCGAGTTGCAAATATTAGCAACAGAACCAGTATCAAATACCCAGGTGCTACTGCGAGCTCTAGTAAGGTACACATCAATAACATGTATATCACATATACCTTTGTTCACCTTGCCATCCTTCTTATCCGCCAAATACTTGGGGCACTTCCGCTTCCAGTGACCAGTCTGTTTGCAGTAGAAGCACTCAGTTTCAGGCTTAGGTCCAGACTTGGGTTTCTTCTCCTGAGCAGCAACTTGCTTGCTGTTCTTCTTGAAGTTCCCCTTCTTCTTCCCGTTGCCCTTTTTCTTGAAACTAGTAGTCTTGTTAACCATCAACACTTGATGCTCCTTCTTGATTTCTACCTCCGCAGCTTTCAGCATTGCGAAGAGCTCGGGAATAGTCTTATTCATACCTTGCATATTATAGTTCATCATGAAGCTCTTGTAGCTTGGTGGCAGTGATTGGAGAATTCTGTCAATGACGCAATCATCCGGAAGATTAACTCCCAATTGAATCAAGTGATTATTATGTTGGAAATATGCCCTAGAGGAAATAATAAAAGCATTATTATTATATTTCCTTGTTCATGATAATTGTCTTTATTCATGCTTTAATTGTGTTATCCGGAAATCGTAATACATGTGTGAATAACAGACACCAAGATGTCCCTAGTAAGCCTCTAGTTGACTAGCTCGTTGATCAACAGATAGTCATGGTTTCCTGACTATGGACATTGGATGTCATTGATAACGAGATCACATCATTAGGAGAATGATGTGATGGACAAGACCCAATCCTAAACATAGCACAAGATTGTATAGTTCATTTGCTAGAGTTTTCCAATGTCAAGTATCCTTTCCTTAGACCATGAGATCATGTAACTCCCGGATACCGTAGGAGTGCTTTGGGTATACCAACCGTCACAACGTAACTGGGTGACTATAAAGGTAGACTACGGGTATCTCTGAAAGTATCTGTTGGGTTGACACGGATCAAGACTGGGATTTGTCACTCCGTATGACGGAGAGGTATCACTGGGCCCACTCGGTAATGCATCATCATAATGAGCTCAAAGTGACCAAGTGTCTGGTCACAGGATCATGCATTACGGTACGAGTAAAGTGACTTGCCGGTAACGAGATTGAACGAGGTATTGGGATACCGACGATCGAATCTCGGGCAAGTAACATACCGATTGACAAAGGGAATTGTATACGGGATTAATTGAATCCTCGACATCGTGGTTCATCCGATGAGATCATCGTGGAGTATGTGGGAGCCAACATGGGTATCCAGATCTCGTTGTTGGTTATTGACCGGAGAGTCGTCCCGGTCATGTCTGCGTGTCTCCCGAACCCGTAGGGTCTACACACTTAAGGTTCGGTGACGCTAGGGTTGTAGGGATATGTATATGCAGTAACCCGAATGTTGTTCCGAGTCCCGGATGAGATCCCGGACGTCACGAGGAGTTCCGGAATGGTCCGGAGGTAAAGAATTATATATATAGGAAGTGCTATTTCGGCCATCGGGACAAGTTTCGGGGTTATCGGTATTGTACCGGGACCACCGGAAGGGTCCCGGGGGTCCACCGGGTGGGTCCACCTGCCTCGGGGGCCACATGGGCTGTAAGGGGGTGCGCCTTGGCCTACATGGGCCAAGGGCACCAGCCCCAAGGGGCCCATGTGCCTAGGGTTTCCAAAGGGGAAGAGTCCCACTAGTGGAAGGCACCTCCTAGGTGCCTTGCGGGGAAGGGAAACCTCCCTTGGCCGCCGCCCCCCTAGGAGATTGGATCTCCTAGGGCCGGCGCCCCCCCTTGGCCCTCCTATATATAGTGGGGGAAGGAGGGCTTTTCATCCACGCTTTTGGTTGCCTCCTTCTCCCTCTCCAACACCACCTCCTCCTCCATAGTGCTTGGCGAAGCCCTGACGGAGTACTGCAGCTCCATCACCACCACGCCATCGTGCTGCTGCTGGAGCCATCTTCCTCAACCTCTTCTCTCCCCTTGCTGGATCAAGAAGAAGGAGACGTTACGCTGACCGTACGTGTGTTGAACGCGGAGGTGCCGTCCGTTCGGTGCTAGGATCTCCGTGAAGGAAATATGCCCTAGAGGCAATAATAAAGTTATTATTTATTTCCTTATAATCATGATAAATGTTTATTATTCATGCTAGAATTGTATTTTCCGGAAACATAATACATGTGTGAATACATAGACAAACAGAGTGTCACTAGTATGCCTCTACTTGACTAGCTCGTTAATCAAAGATGGTTATGTTTCCTAACCATGAACAATGAGTTGTTATTTGATTAACGAGGTCACATCATTAGTAGAATGATCTGATTGACATGACCCATTCCATTAGCTTAGCACCTGATCGTTTAGTATGTTGCTATTGCTTTCTTCATGACTTATACATGTTCCTACGACTATGAGATTATGCAACTCCCGTTTACCGGAGGAACACTTTGGGTACTACCAAACGTCACAACGTAAATGGGTGATTATAAAGGAGTACTA
>NC_041380.1:604222572-604249029 GCF_002162155.2 Triticum dicoccoides | reverse complement strand
CACAAGTTGACACAAGTTGATCCACGTGATCGATTCCTTAGCCGTGTGCGGTGCCCCCTGCCACCATATTCCTCGATAATACTGTAGCGGAGTTTAGGCGAAGCCCTGCTGCTGTAGTTCATCAAGATCGTCACCACGCCGTCGTGCTGACGAAACTCTTCCCCGACACTTTGCTGGATCGGAGTCCGGGGATCGTCATCGAGCTGAACGTGTGCTCGAACTCGGAGGTGCCGTAGTTTCGGTGCTTGATCGGTTGGATCGTGAAGACGTACGACTACTTCCTCTACGTCGTGTCATCGCTTCCGCAGTCGGTCTGCGTTGGGTACGTAGACAACACTCTCCTCTCGTTGCTATGCATCACATGATCCTGTGTGCGCGTAGGAAATTTTTGAAATTACTACGAAACCCAACAGTGGTATCAGAGCCTAGGTTAATGATGTTGATGTTATATGCACGAGTAGAACACAAGTGAGTTGTGGACGATACAAGTCATACTGCCTACGAGCATGTCATATTTTGGTTCAGCGGTATTGTTGGACGAGACGACCCGGACCAACCTTACGCGTACGCTTACGCGAGACCGGTTCCCTCGACGTGCTTTGCACAGAGATGGCTTGCGGGCGACTGCCTCTCCAACTTTAGTTGAACCAAGTATGGCTACGCCCGGTCCTTGCGAAGGTTAAAACGGAGTCTATTTGACAAACTATCGTTGTGGTTTTGATGCGTAGGTGAGATTGGTTCTTACTTAAGCCCGTAGCAGCCACGTAAAACATGCAACAACAAAGTAGAGGACGTCTAACTTGTTTTTGCAGGGCATGTTGTGATGTGATATGGTCAAGGCATGATGCTGAATTTTATTGTATGAGATGATCATGTTTTGTAACCAAGTTATCGGCAACTGGCAGGAGCCATATGGTTGTCGCTTTATTGTATGCAATGTAATCGCGATGTAATGCTTTACTTTATTACTAAACGGTAGTGATAGTCGTGGAAGCATAAGATTGGCGAGACGGCAACGATGCTACGATGGAGATCAAGGTGTCGCGCCGGTGACGATGGTGATCATGACGGTGCTTTGGAGATGGAGATCACAAGCACAATATAATGATGGCCATATCATATCACTTATATTGATTGCATGTGATGTTTATCTTTTTATGCATCTTATCTTGCTTTGATTGACGGTAGCATTATAAGATGATCTCTCACTAAATTATCAAGAAGTGTTCTCCCTGAGTATGCACCGTTGCAAAAGTTCTTCGTGCTGAGACACCACGTGATGATCGGGTGTGATAGGCTCTACGTTCAAATACAACGGGTGCAAAACAGTTGCGCACGCAGAATACTCAGGTTAAACTTGACGAGCCTAGCATATGCAGATATGGCCTCGGAACACGGAGACCGAAAGGTCGAGCGTGAATCATATAGTAGATATGATCAACATAATGATGTTCACCGATGAAACTACTCCATCTCACGTGATGATCGGACATGGTTTAGTTAATTTGGATCACGTGATCACTTAGAGGATTAGAGGGATGTCTATCTAAGTGGGAGTTCTTTAATAATATGATTAATTGAACTTAAAATTTATCATGAACTTAGTCCCTGATAGTATCTTGCTTGTTTATGTTGATTGTAGATAGATGGCTCGTGCTGTTGTTCCGTTAAATTTTAATGCGTTCCTTGAGAAAGCAAAGTTGAAAGATGATGGTAGCAATTACACGGACTGGGTCCGTAACTTGAGGATTATCCTCATTGCTGCACAGAAGAATTACGTCCTGGAAGCACCGCTGGGTGCCAGGCCTGCTGCTGGAGCAACGCCTGATGTTATGAACGTCTGGCAGAGCAAAGCTGATGACTACTCGATAGTTCAGTGTGCCATGCTTTACGGCTTAGAATCGGGACTTCAACGACGTTTTGAACGTCATGGAGCATATGAGATGTTCCAGGAGTTGAAGTTAATATTTCAAGCAAATGCCCGGATTGAGAGATATGAAGTCTCCAATAAGTTCTATAGCTGCAAGATGGAAGAGAACAGTTCTGTCAGTGAGCATATACTCAAAATGTCTGGGTATAATAATCACTTGATTCAATTGGGAGTTAATCTTCCAGATGATTGCGTCATTGACAGAATTCTCCAATCACTGCCACCAAGCTACAAGAGCTTCGTGATGAACTATAATATGCAAGGGATGAACAAGACTATTCCCGAGCTCTTCGCAATGCTAAAAGCTGCGGAGGTAGAAATCAAGAAGGAGCATCAAGTGTTGATGGTTAACAAGACCACTAGTTTCAAGAAAAAGGGCAAAGGGAAGAAAAAGGGGAACTTCAAAAAAGAACGGCAAGCAAGTTGCTGCTCAAGAGAAGAAACCCAAGTCTAGACCTAAGCCTGAAACTGAGTGCTTCTACTGCAAGCAGACTGGTCACTGGAAGCGGAACTGCCCCAAGTATTTGGCGGATAAGAAGGATGGCAAGGTGAACAAAGGTATATGTGATATACATGTTATTGATGTGTACCTTACCAATGCTCGCAGTAGCACCTGGGTATTTGATACTGGTTCTGTTGCTAATATTTGCAACTCGAAACAGGGACTACAGAATAAGCGGGCACTGGCAAAGGACGAGGTGACGATGCGCGTGGGAAACGGTTCCAAAGTCGATGTGATCGCGGTCGGCACGCTACCTCTACATCTACCTTCGGGATTAATATTAGACCTAAATAATTGTTATTTGGTGCCAACGTTGAGCATGAACATTATATCTGTATCTTGTTTAATGCGAGACGGTTATTCATTTAAATCAGAGAATAATGGTTGTTCTATTTATATGAATAATATCTTTTATGGTCATGCACCCTTGAAGAGTGGTCTATTCTTACTAAATCTCGATAGTAGTAATACACATATTCATAATGTTGAAACCAAAAGATGCAGAGTTGATAATGAAAGTGCAACTTATTTGTGGCACTGTCGTTTAGGTCATATCGGTGTAAAACGCATGAAAAAACTCCATACTAATGGACTTTTGGAACCACTTGATTATGAATCACTTGGTACTTGCGAACCGTGCCTCATGGGCAAGATGACTAAAACACCGTTCTCCGGTACTATGGAGAGAGCAACAGATTTGTTGGAAATCATACATACCGATGTATGTGGCCCGATGAATATTGAGGCTCGTGGCGGATATCGTTATTTTCTCACCTTCACAGATGATTTGAGCAGATATGGATATATCTACTTAATGAAGCATAAGTCTGAAACATTTGAAAAGTTCAAAGAATTTCAGAGTGAAGTTGAAAATCATCGTAACAAGAAAATAAAGTTTCTACGATCTGATCGTGGAGGAGAATATTTGAGTTACGAGTTTGGTGTACATTTGAAAAATTGTGGAATAGTTTCGCAACTCACGCCACCCGGAACACCACAGCGTAATGGTGTATCCGAACGTCGTAATCGTACTTTACTAGATATGGTGCGATCTATGATGTCTCTTACTGATTTACCGCTATCATTTTGGGGATATGCTTTAGAGACAGCCGCATTCACGTTAAATAGGGCACCATCAAAATCCGTTGAGACGACGCCTTATGAACTGTGGTTTGGCAAGAAACCAAAGTTGTCGTTTCTTAAAGTTTGGGGCTGCGATGCTTATGTGAAAAAGCTTCAACCTGATAAGCTCGAACCCAAATCGGAGAAATGTGTATTCATAGGATACCCAAAGGAAACTGTTGGGTACACCTTCTATCACAGATCCGAAGGCAAAACATTCGTTGCTAAGAATGGATCATTTCTAGAGAAGGAGTTTCTCTCGAAAGAAGTGAGTGGGAGGAAAGTAGAACTTGACGAGGTAACTGTACCTGCTCCCTTACTGGAGAGTAGTTCATCACAGAAAACTGTTTCAGTGACACCTACACCGGTTAGTGAGGAAGCCAATGAAAATGATCATGAAACTTCAGATCAAGATACTACTGAACCACGTAGATCAACCAGAGTAAGATCCGCGCCAGAGTGGTACGGAAATCCTGTTCTGGAAGTCATGCTACTAGATCATGATGAACCTACGAACTATGAAGAAGCGATGGTGAGCCCAGATTCCGCAAAGTGGCTTGAAGCCATGAAATCTGAGATGGGATCCATGTATGAGAACAAAGTATGGACTTTGGTTGACTTGCCCGATGATCGGCAAGCAATTGAGAATAAATGGATCTTTAAGAAGAAGATTGACGCTGATGGTAATGTTACTGTCTACAAAGCTCGACTTGTCGCAAAAGGTTTTCGGCAAGTTCAAGGAATTGACTACGATGAGACCTTCTCACCCGTAGCGATGCTTAAGTCCGTCCAAATCATGTTAGCAATTGCCGCATTTTATGATTATGAAATTTGGCAAATGGATGTCAAAACTGCATTCCTGAATGGATTTCTAGAAGAAGAGTTGTATATGATGCAACCAGAAGGTTTTGTCGATCCAAAGGGAGCTAACAAAGTGTGCAAGCTCCAGCGATCCATTTATGGACTGGTGCAAGCCTCTCGGAGTTGGAATAAACGTTTTGATAGTGTGATCAAAGCATTTGGTTTTATACAGACTTTTGGAGAAGCCTGTATTTACAAGAAAGTGAGTGGGAGCTCTGTAGCATTTCTGATATTATATGTGGATGACATATTACTGATTGGAAATGATATAGAATTTCTGGATAGCATAAAGGGATACTTGAATAAAAGTTTTTCAATGAAAGACCTCGGTGAAGCTGCTTACATATTAGGCATTAAGATCTATAGAGACAGATCAAGACGCTTAATTGGACTTTCACAAAGCACATACCTTGACAAAATTTTGAAGAAATTCAAAATGGATCAAGCAAAGAAAGGGTTCTTGCCTGTGTTACAAGGTGTGAAATTGAGTAAGATTCAATGCCCGACCACTGCAGAAGATAGAGAGAATATGAAAGATGTTCCCTATGCATCAGCCATAGGCTCTATCATGTATGCAATGCTATGTACCAGACCTGATGTGTGCCTTGCTATAAGTTTAGCAGGGAGGTACCAAAGTAATCCAGGAATGGATCACTGGACAGCGGTCAAGAACATCCTGAAATACCTGAAAAGGACTAAGGATATGTTTCTCGTATATGGAAGTGACAAAGAGCTCATCGTAAAAGGTTACGTTGATGCAAGCTTTGACACTGATCCGGACGATTCAAAATCGCAAACCGGATACGTGTTTACATTAAACGGTGGAGCTGTCAGTTGGTGCAGTTCTAAACAAAGCGTCGTAGCGGGATCTACATGTGAAGCGGAATACATAGCTGCTTCGGAAGCAGCAAATGAAGGAGTCTGGATGAAGGAGTTCGTATCCGATCTAGGTGTCATACCTAGTGCATCGGGTCCAATGAAAATCTTTTGTGACAATACTGGTGCAATTGCCTTGGCAAAGGAATCCAGATTTCACAAAAGGACCAAACACATCAAGAGACGCTTCAACTCCATCCGGGATCTAGTCCAGGTGGGAGACATAGAGATTTGCAAGATACATACGGATCTGAATGTTGCAGACCCGTTGACTAAGCCTCTTCCACGAGCAAAACATGATCAGCACCAAAGCTCCATGGGTGTTAGAATCATTACAGTATAATCTAGATTATTGACTCTAGTGCAAGTGGGAGACTGAAGGAAATATGCCCTAGAGGCAATAATAAAGTTATTATTTATTTCCTTATAATCATGATAAATGTTTATTATTCATGCTAGAATTGTATTTACCGGAAACATAATACATGTGTGAATACATAGACAAACAAAGTGTCACTAGTATGCCTCTACTTGACTAGCTCGTTAATCAAAGATGGTTATGTTTCCTAACCATGAACAATGAGTTGTTATTTGATTAACGAGGTCACATCATTAGTTGAATGATCTGATTGACATGACCCATTCCATTAGCTTAGCACCTGATCGTTTAGTATGTTGCTATTGCTTTCTTCATGACTTATACATGTTCCTATGACTATGAGATTATGCAACTCCCGTTTGCCGGAGGAACACTTTGGGTGCTACCAAACGTCACAACGTAAATGGGTGATTATAAAGGAGCATTACAGGTGTCTCCAAAGGTAGATGTTGGGTTGGCGTATTTCGAGATTAGGATTTGTCACTCCGATTGTCGGAGAGGTATCTCTGGGCCCTCTCGGTAATACACATCACATAAGCCTTGCAAGCATTACAACTAATATGTTAGTTGTGAGATGATGTATTACGGAACGAGTAAAGAGACTTGTCGGTAACGAGATTGAACTAGGTATTGGATACCGACGATCGAATCTCGGGCAAGTAACATACCGATGACAAAGGGAACAACGTATGTTGTTATGCGGTCTGACCGATAAAGATCTTCGTAGAATATGTAGGAACCAATATGGGCATCCAGGTCCCGCTATTGGTTATTGACCGGAAACGTGTCTTGGTCATGTCTACATTGTTCTCGAACCCGTAGGGTCCGCACGCTTAAGGTTTCGATGACAGTTATATTATGAGTTTATGAGTTTTGATGTACCGAAGGAGTTCGGAGTCCCGGATGAGATCGGGGACATGACGAGGAGTCTCGAAATGGTCGAGACGTAAAGATCGATATATTGGACGACTATATTCGGAGTTCGTAAAGGTTCCGAGTGATTCGGGTATTTTCGGGAGTACCGGGGAGTTACGGGAATACGGGGAAGAGTATTGGGCCTTGATGGGCTTTAGTGGGAAGAGGAGAAAAAGGCTGCGCCCCCCCTCCCCTCTAGTCCGAATTGGACTAGGGAAAAGGGGGCCGGCCACCTCTCCTTCTCCTCCTATTCCTTCTCCCTTCCTCCCCTCTTGGTGGACTCCTACTAGGACTTGGAGTCCTAGTAGGACTCCCTATCCTGGCCGCACCTTTGCCTTGGCCGGCCTCCTCCTCCTCCATCCTTTATATACGGAGGCAGGGGCACCTCTAAACACACAAGTTGACACAAGTTGATCCACGTGATCGATTCCTTAGCCGTGTTCGGTGCCCCCTGCCACCATATACCTCGATAATACTGTAGCGGAGTTTAGGTGAAGCCCTGCTGCTGTAGTTCATCAAGATCGTCACCACGCCGTCGTGCTGACGAAACTCTTCCCCGACACTTTGCTGGATCGGAGTCCGGGGATCGTCATCGAGCTGAACGTGTGCTCGAACTCGGAGGTGCCGTAGTTTCGGTGCTTGATCGGTTGGATCGTGAAGACGTACGACTACTTCCTCTACGTCGTGTCATCGCTTCCGCAGTCGGTCTACGTTGGGTACGTAGACAACACTCTCCTCTCGTTGCTATGCATCACATGATCCTGTGTGCGCGTAGGAAATTTTTTGAAATTACTACGAAACCCAACAGTGGCATCCGAGCCTAGGTTAATGATGTTGATGTTATATGCACGAGTAGAACACAAGTGAGTTGTGGACGATACAAGTCATACTGCCTACCAGCATGTCATATTTTGGTTCAGCGGTATTGTTGGACGAGACGACCCGGACCAACCTTACGCGTACGCTTACGCGAGACCGGTTCCCTCGACGTGCTTTGCACAGAGATGGCTTGCGGGCGACTGCCTCTCCAACTTTAGTTGAACCAAGTATGGCTACGCCCGGTCCTTGCGAAGGTTAAAACGGAGTCTATTTGACAAACTATCGTTGTGGTTTTGATGCGTAGGTGAGATTGGTTCTTACTTAAGCCCGTAGCAGCCACGTAAAACATGCAACAAAAAAGTAGAGGACGTCTAACTTGTTTTTGCAGGGCATGTTGTGATGTGATATGGTCAAGGCATGATGCTGAATTTTATTGTATGAGATGATCATGTTTTGTAACCAAGTTATCGGCAACTGGCAGGAGCCATATGGTTGTCGCTTTATTGTATGCAATGCAATCGCGATGTAATGCTTTACTTTATTACTAAACGGTAGTGATAGTCGTGGAAGCATAAGATTGGCGAGACGACAATGATGCTACGATGGAGATCAAGGTGTCGCGCCGGTGACGATGGTGATCATGACGGTGCTTCGGAGATGGAGATCACAAGCACAAGATAATGATGGCCATATCATATCACTTATATTGATTGCATGTGATGTTTATCTTTTTATGCATCTTATCTTGCTTTGATTGACGGTAGCATTATAAGATGATCTCTCACTAAATTATCAAGAAGTGTTCTCCCTGAGTATGCACCGTTGCAAAAGTTCTTCGTGCTGAGACACCACGTGATGATCGGGTGTGATAGGCTCTACGTTCAAATACAACGGGTGCAAAACAGTTGCGCACGCAGAATACTCAGGTTAAACTTGACGAGCCTAGCATATGCAGATATGGCCTCGGAACACGGAGACCGAAAGGTCGAGCGTGAATCATATAGTAGATATGATCAACGTAATGATGTTCACCGATGAAACTACTCCATCTCACGTGATGATCGGATATGGTTTAGTTGATTTGGATCACGTGATCACTTAGAGGATTAGAGGGATGTCTATCTAAGTGGGAGTTCTTTAATAATATGATTAATTGAACTTAAAATTTATCATGAACTTAGTCCCTGATAGTATCTTGCTTGTTTATGTTGATTGTAGATAGATGGCTCGTGCTGTTGTTCCGTTAAATTTTAATGCGTTCCTTGAGAAAGCAAAGTTGAAAGATGATGGTAGCAATTACACGGACTGGGTCCGTAACTTGAGGATTATCCTCATTGCTGCACAGAAGAATTACGTCCTGGAAGCACCGCTGGGTGCCAGGCCTGCTGCTGGAGCAACGCCAGATGTTATGAACGTCTGGCAGAGCAAAGCTGATGACTACTCGATAGTTCAGTGTGCCATGCTTTACGGCTTAGAATCGGGACTTCAACGACGTTTTGAACGTCATGGAGCATATGAGATGTTCCAGGAGTTGAAGTTAATATTTCAAGCAAATGCCCGGATTGAGAGATATGAAGTCTCCAATAAGTTCTATAGCTGCAAGATGGAAGAGAACAGTTCTGTCAGTGAGCATATACTCAAAATGTCTGGGTATAATAATCACTTGATTCAATTGGGAGTTAATATTCCAGATGATTGCGTCATTGACAGAATTCTCCAATCACTGCCACCAAGCTACAAGAGCTTCGTGATGAACTATAATATGCAAGGGATGAACAAGACTATTCCCGAGCTCTTCACAATGCTAAAAGCTGCGGAGGTAGAAATCAAGAAGGAGCATCAAGTGTTGATGGTTAACAAGACCACTAGTTTCAAGAAAAAGGGCAAAGGGAAGAAAAAGGGGAACTTCAAAAAGAACGGCAAGCAAGTTGCTGCTCAAGAGAAGAAACCCAAGTCTAGACCTAAGCCTGAAACTGAGTGCTTCTACTGCAAGCAGACTGGTCACTGGAAGCGGAACTGCCCCAAGTATTTGGCGGATAAGAAGGATGGCAAGGTGAACAAAGGTATATGTGATATACATGTTATTGATGTGTACCTTACCAATGCTCGCAGTAGCACCTGGGTATTTGATACTGGTTCTGTTGCTAATATTTGCAACTCGAAACAGGGACTACAGAATAAGCGGGCACTGGCAAAGGACGAGGTGACGATGCGCGTGGGAAACGGTTCCAAAGTCGATGTGATCGCGGTCGGCACGCTACCTCTACATCTACCTTCGGGATTAATATTAGACGGCGGGCGTGCATTTTGATGACAGTTATATTATGAGTTTATGCATTTTGATGTACCGAAGGTTGTTCGGAGTCCCGGATGTGATCACGGACATGACGAGGAGTCTCTATATGGTCGAGACATAAAGATTGATATATTGGAAGCCTATGTTTGGACATCGGAAGTGTTCCGGGTGAAATCGGGATTTTACCGGGTTACCGGGAGGTTACCGGAACCCCCCGGGAACCACATGGGCCTTCATGGGCCTTAGTGGAAAGGAGAAAGGGGCAGCCCAAGGGGGCTGCGCGCCTCCCCCCTTCTCCTAGTCCTATTAGGACTAGGAGAGGTGGCCGGCCACCCCTCTCCCTCTTTCCCCCTTGGGAATCCTAGTTGGAATAGGATTGGAGGGGAGTCCTACTCCCGGTAGGAGTAGGACTCCTCCTGCGCCTCCTCCTCCTGGCCGGCGCACCCTCCCCCCTTGGCTCCTTTATATACTGAGGCAGGGGCACCTCTAAACACACAAGTTAACACAAGTTGATCCACGTGATCGATTCCTTAGCCGTGTGCGGTGCCCCCTGCCACCATATTCCTCGATAATACTGTAGCGGAGTTTAGGCGAAGCCCTGCTGCTGTAGTTCATCAAGATCGTCACCACGCCGTCGTGCTGACGAAACTCTTCCCCGACACTTTGCTGGATCGGAGTCCGGGGATCGTCATCGAGCTGAACGTGTGCTCGAACTCGGAGGTGCCGTAGTTTCGGTGCTTGATCGGTTGGATCGTGAAGACGTACGACTACTTCCTCTACGTCGTGTCATCGCTTCCGCAGTCGGTCTGCGTTGGGTACGTAGACAACACTCTCCTCTCGTTGCTATGCATCACATGATCCTGTGTGCGCGTAGGAAATTTTTGAAATTACTACGAAACCCAACACTCCGGTGATTTGGATCACGTCGTGTTCGACTACCTCATCCCCGTTCTTTGAACGCTTCCGCTCGCGATCTACAAAGGTATGTAGATGCATCCGATCACTCGTTGCTAGATGAACTCATAGATGGATCTTGGTGAAACCGTAGGAAAATTTTTGTTTTCTGCAACATTCCCGAACAGTGGCATCATGAGCTAGGTCTATGCGTAGTTCTTCTTGCGCGAGTAGAACACAATTTGTTGTGGGCGTAGATGTTGTCAACTTTCTTGCCGTTACTAGTCTTATCTTGCTTCAACGGTATTGTGGGATGAAGCGGCCCGGACCAACCTTACATGTACGCTTACGTGAGACCGGTTCCACCGACTAACATGCACTAGTTGCATAAGGTGGCTGGCGGGTGTCTGTCTCTCCTACTTTAGTTGGAGCGGATTCGATGAAAAGGGTCCTTATGAAAGGTAAATAGAAGTTTACAAATCACGTTGTGGCTTTCACGTAGGTAAGAAAACGTTCTTGCTAGAACCCTACTTTAGCCACGTAAAACTTGCAACAACAATTAGAGGACGTCTAACTTGTTTTTGCAGCAAGTGCTTTGTGATATGATATGGCCAAAGTTGTGATGAATGATGAATGATCTATATGTGATGTATGAGATGTTCATGCTATTGTAATAGGAATCACGACTTGCATATGGATGAAGAATACCTTTTTGAGCTTAAGCATTTGATTTCTGGCGATGTGGTGTTTTCTCTTTACAGATGATCCTTCTGCTTTCTTTTTTAATAAATAGATAAATTGGATCCAGTGTGTCTCCATGTGTCAGTGTGTGTTTTGGATGAATACGCAATGAAACCAGGGAAAGTGGCCTCTATTTGGCATTGTCGTGCTGAAAGATTCATTCACATGTCTGTAACTTTGTATCTTGGTTCTGTTTCTATTGTTAGTTCCAAAAGATACATTCACTTATTGGCGACTTTTAACTCTGTAACATGTCTATTCTTAGTGTAGATATATTTTTTATTCTAGCTGCATTGCTGTGAGCGAGCAGATTTCTTATGGGGAATGGTGATGATTGCTTGAGCTTTCATTTTGATCCCCTTTGTATCCCAAACATAGTTTTTGCACAGTCGATGTATGTACTGGTTCGGATACTCCATGTAGCGGTTTTTGTTTGTTTTATTCATATAAGTACTAGATTCCCGTACAAAACAGAGATGAACTGCACTATATGTTTACTGATCTGTTGGGCCCAAATAAAGTGTCTTCGTGCTTCACTTTTGACTACTTTGATTCTAATGCACATATGTGCATTCCTTTTTGTCATTCACTTTGTTATTCATTTGATTTTCCATTTCTTCATTTTTAATGACAAAGCATGTTTTTTTTTCAAATTAGCTTAAAATCACAATCAAAGAGTTAACTTTTTACTTAATTTTCATAAACAACAATATATGGCTTAAGAAAGGTGAAGAGCAAGGCCAATCAGGATTTATCTATGGTTGGTTTCTTGATCCAGGATTGTTAACAAGGTTTAATAAAGGCAAGTTGGTTTTACCGAGCGAGACAGATAAATTTATTAATACTTGCAATATCCGTCTCGCAGATTATTTGCATCAGGTTCATGTGAAGTGCCACCTGTGAAGTTGATCGACAAGGCAGTTAAATGAAGCTACTTATTAGCACCTTGCTTGCTCTTCTTTCTTTTTGGAGCCAAAAGATCCATCGGCGCTCCACTACTGGGCTTTGATTTGAAGAGACTGCTGAGCAAGGCTATCTTGGTCATCTTCCGTCTGATACATAGGTCAAACCAGGACTCACACACTCTCCCGCCGATATTTCACTTCGCTCCCATGAATACATCGTCTTCTACGCACGGCGGCGCTGCCTTGGATCGGCCCTCCATCGTGCCGCTTCGGTCGTCACCACGCATCTCAGCTCCAATAACCAGGTCAGGCCTCACCTACGGACCTCACATGGTTTCTATTCCTTCTGAGCCCTAAATATGTGCCTGCATCTGAGAACTTTCTTGGATCTATTCAGGTCACGATGGCTGATGATGAGCTCCAGGCTCCGCTGGCTCCACCAACAGCTGTCTGCGAGCACTTGCATAGGTCAGCTGAGATGCGTCACGTCCCCTCTGGTTTATCTAAACGGCTGCAAAAGTATGGTCAGAAATTAAAGAGGGAGATACTCTCTCAGATATAGGCAGTGCCATCCGCACAAAGAAACATACGCATGATCTAGGAATATCAAATAAATAATGATAATTGCATCCATGTCTTGGGATGATTTAAACTCTGTGTAGTATCAAAAAACGTCTTACATTATGGGACGGAGGGAGTATTTCTTTGATACTGTGTAGGTAGGTCTCTTTAGAAAGACCAAGCATTATACGAATTTGCTTTCTGTCTTTCCACAATATATGATTGTATCAGTCTTACCTTCTGAGCTACTCTTGCTATGATTCGTGTTGAGTATATTGTGTACGTGTATATTTGTGTGTAGGGCCCATCTCCTGTTTCTTTTATATAGTTGAGGTTGTGGCCCACCTCTGTATTTATATATACGTGCCTGGTGCACCGATCAATACATTGAGATTGCACAGCCCATAACTTGTCCTTCTACATGGTATCTATCGCAGCACGATCCTAAACCCTAAGCCGCCGCCGCCGCCGCTGCTCCCCACCTCCTTGCACGCCGCTGCCGCCGCCTCTTCCCGAGGCCGCCGCCGCCGCGACTCCCGCTTCCGCCCGCGCCCCATCTCTCCCTCCTACCCGCGTCGCACCTTCCCCTTCCACCCGTGCCGCACCCGCACCTTCCCCTGCGCCGCCGCACCTTCTAGTCCGCGCCGCCGCACCTCCCAAACCCTAACCCTCGCCATGAGTTCCTCCTCGTCCACCGTCTCCAACCCGTTCGCCGGTCCCGATGTCACCCTCGTCCGCGACCTCAACATCCATGAGCGTGTCCCGGTCAAGCTTGATTACACCACCGCGTCCTACTTTGCTTGGAAGCGGTATTTTTCGCTTGTGTTCCGTGAGTACCTCCTGCACGACCACGTGGACGGCACCGTCGACTCGGCGCTCATGATCAACGACGAGGAGTGGATGATCCTCGACGCCACCATCATCCGATGGTTCTACCTCACTATCTCCAGCGACCTCTTCCACACCGTGGTGAACGACGAGGACGACGCCTATGCGGTTTGGACCAAGCTCAACGGCCTCTTCACCGACAACCGGTTGCAGCGCAAGGTCCTGCTCTACGGTGAGTTTTACGGGTGCCAGCAACTTGACTCATCCATCGATGATTTTTGCATGCGCCTCAAGAAGCTCGCCGATGAGCTCCGTGATCTCGGGGAAAAGATCGGCGATGAGCTCCTCATCAGCACCCTCTCCGGCGGCCTCAACGAGGACTTCAGGAATGCCGCCTCCAACCTCACCCTCATCCCAGAGCCCACCTTTGCTAAGGTGGTCGCGTACCTCAAGTTGGAGGAGCGCCGGATGCGGGTGGCGCGGACTCGCGCAACCCATACCGCCCTCGTCGCCAGCACCCGCGGGGGTTCCGCCCCGCCACCGCCGCGCTCGACGCGGGACGAAGCCGGGCGCAGACGAGGACGCGCGTCTCCTTGCCTGGGTGTACCGCCGCTCCATCACAATGGCGGAGATGGACGCTCGCCGCCTCCGACGGAAGAACGCCAAGGTGCTCCGGCTAGCTATTGTGTAGTCAGAGCGCGAGGCGAAGGAGGCAGCGGCATAGAAGGCTCGGGTGGCAAGGCTGAAGCGGGAGCAGGACAGGGGGTTTGTCGGATGAAGGGGCTCATCGTCCTCTTGATCCGACTCCGACGACGATGACAACTGCACCTCCTCGTCCGACGACCAAGACCATCCACCGGCCGCTGACGCCTACAGCCGCGCCATTGACCGGAAGGGCAAAGGTCTGGCGAGGAAGTGGTGATTCCAACCCCCCCCCCCTCCTCCACCATGTTTATATCGTTTTTAGTTGTAGAAGTTTATAAACTTGTTCATGGATGAACTATGATCTTTTGGATGTGGTAAAGTATGTTTATGTCCATTTGCAGCGGATCTTATGTTCCTTTGCAGCTCAATTTTGTTGTCCATCGTCTGATCATGTAGGATAGATCAACACGTGCATGCGTAGTATGGATATAAGGCGCCGGATATGAGATACGCGGAAGCATAATGGTAAATATGAGGGGTGCCCGCGGAGGCGCCCGAGCGCGTCCGCAGGCGTTTGAGGTGCCAGATTTGCCAAATCCGGCTGTAGATGCTCTAAGAGCACTACATTTGTGAAGCTTAGATAAGACCACTACATTTGCAGAAACACTAATAGCTTTCGACGCAGAATATCACACTGTTTGGCTCTATTTTTTCCGAGGGTCTGTTTGGCTATACTGTTAGGGCTAATTTGGTTACCGGGGATCCTCCCGTGATCCCGCTTCTTTCTCCAGGTGGGAAAAACACGAGTTGAATCAACCCCGAGGAGCCTACGGCGCAATTTGGTCACCCACGAAGCGGAGGGACCCCCTCCCTTTCCTCGACCCTTCCCCAGGTGGGACTTCCAGGACTCGAGAGGTCGGGGCCGAATTCCTCGTCGCGCTGGCTCTCGTAACTGAGTGAAGGCTACGTTGGATCCGCCTCCGAAGCTTCTCCATCCGGCTATAGCTAGGGAGTGACGCCCCAACCCCCTGTACCATGCACTCCTCCTCCATGATGTGCTATGCCGCCCCTCCAATGACGGCAACAACCCGGCGGCCGTCCTCCTCCTTTCCCCGTGCTCCCCTCCGGCAAGAAGTTGCTCCCACCTCCGGCGACGACAGGCCATCCTCCTCCTCCTCCTCTTTCAACCAAGGCCCATCCTCAGCGTTTTGCTTCCGCATCGTCATGCCTTCCCATCCCTCCACTATCGTCCCTGTTACCAAATGGCAAGAAATCTTCCCCGACCATGGGAGGGGATTCTAGCTTACTAGATGTACACTTATTCATGGTTCTCCCCGAAAAAAGAAAGAAAGAAAAAAGTGGATAGGGGCTTCGACTTGCACACGGCAGCGCTCCTCGCCGGCGCCTCCTCCACGCGCCACCATTGCCCAAATGCACTTGTCCGCCCGCCGCCCGAGCCCTGTGCCGCCGTCGGACATGGCACACCGGTCGCCTCTGCAGCTCCTGCCCGCCATGGACGCCGCTCGGCTCGCCGGCAACCAACCGGCGCCGCCACCGGACCTCGCACTGTCACCGCCGCGTGGTGGCCATCCTCATGTGAATCACATAAACCTGCCAGGATCATCACCAAGGCAAACCATCTCCACCTCGATCATCTCAGCCATGGCCTCCTCCTCCTCCTCCTCCTCCATGCCCGCCCCTCAGGAGGTCCGACAGCGTCGCCGCCATGATGCCCGAGGCGCTGCGCCAGAGCCGGGGGCTACCAGATGAAGAGCTGCTTCCAGAGGTACCACAAGTCCACAACACAACACAAACATCATTTCTTCTTTCTTTCTTTCTTTCTTTCTTTCTTCCTTCCTTTCTTTCTTTCTCTGAAACGTATGCAAACACCCTTGCATGACGGTGGATCCTTCCTTGTTGTTCTGCAGGTATGTCTCCAAGGGCCAGGCTTCCTCGGCTACGTCGTGTTCCCTCGTCGCCTTCGCCGTCCGGACGAACCCCCGGCGTCTGGGAGTTCATCAGGGGACCTCTCCGTCGAGGAGATCAAGCCCGCCGACTGCCTCAAGTGCAAGGAGACCCTCTACGATGACAAATGGTGCTGCATCACTAATTTATATACTGTACGTACCTAGCAGCACCATAGCCTGATGGATGAGCACAAAACGAGCCCAGAGTCCCTGCTGTTTGTTTTCTTGAGGGCACGCGACGACAACTCGCTCGAGGTTGATTTCGGTGCACTGGACCTCTCCACGCCTCACCTAACGCCGCCGTCGTCCATCGGCAACGGGATGCAGTTCGTCTCCCGGATCATGTCTTGGAAGCTGAGCGGCAAGCCGGAGAGCATGAAGCCACTGCTGGACTACCCCGGCGAGGCAAGCAACTAAGCATCATTCCATTCTGTATGGTCAGTGTCGATGGTAGAATGAGCTCGGCCTCTCCTCACTTTCATGCAGAAAGAAAGCATTGCTTCTCGCACAAGTCTTGGTCGCCAGCCTTGAGAAGAGCACACCGTACCACAAGTTTGAACAAAGGTAAATTGCACAATATTTTGTTATAATATAATCAGTATATTAGTACTAGTAGTATTTACCTGGTCGGTGATGTGTTCGCTGTCCATTGCGTTTGGTCGCATGCCGAATAGGCGGCCATTAAAGCGTTCCGTACGTACACCACGGCGCAGTCCATATGCAAAAATAATTTAGTGATTCAAAAAAGTTCAAAGAATTCTAAAACTTTTCTTTTGTAATCAAACATGATCAAGTATTCTGTGCTCGGATTCGCCAAATAATGATTTTTATTTTATCCTGGGTCAAAGATTCACAAATAAACGCTATATAATACTCCCTCCGTTTTTAAATATTTGTCTTTCTATAGGTTTCAACAAGTGACTACATACGAAACAAAATGAGTGAATCTACAGTCTAAAATATGTCTATATACATTCATATGTGGTAGTTCATTTAAAATCTCAAAAAAAAACAAATATTTTATGAACGGAGGAAGTATACTAGTACTATTCCATCCTAAATTTTGTTCTTTTTGCCCTAAAGTCAATGAGAATCATTCCTTGACCAACTTTTTTTATATAAATACAATACTTGATCATATTTCAAAAAAGATTCGTATTTATTGGACTTTTTTGAGTTGCTAAATTATTCGGCGCATATAGGGTGCTGGTACCCAAGTGCACCAAGTTCTCTTTCCTAACTTGACGGCCTTTGCTAGTGTGGAGGAGACGAGGGGAAGGGATCCCGACGCAAGGTGCTCCCTAAGTCGCCCAAGCTATCCCTTCAGAGTGATGAATCCGTACCCTACCCGCAAGACGGGCAAATGACTGAACACCTTGTGAGCGACGACGACGATCACGGGTGTGGACGAGTCTTGACCGGTGAAGATCCCCATTCTGGATAATTCCAAGAGCAGGGTTGTCAAACTCAACGTCCTCCGGCGGTGGTGCTGATGTGCCGAGGCAGGTGACGACTTTGGTTGAAGGAGGTGTAGGGGTGTGGGCCGTGAGCTACACCATCGGTGACAAGAGTGAAAACAACTTCGCCTGTGGTGGTTGGGTGGGGGCATCGAGGTGGCGAAAAAGAAAGACGAAAGCAGGGTGACGACGGTGACGGCGAAGAGGACAGGAAGGTCGAAATCGATGAGGAGGGGGGGGGGGGTATTGGATGTGTGCCACCGACACGCAGTTGTTCACGACGTGTCCACACGAATGCAAACCCATTTCAAATTTTGGCTGAAAATGATCAAAGCGGACAACAAAACACACCGTATTGGGTCGTGGCTTCTACCGACACGAAAAAAAACAAAGACGGGTGAACAAAATCAACATCGCCAAGTTGGAATTTCCCTTACATTCCGTGGAGGTGTCACATACTACCAGTTAGCAATCTTTTTTTTCCGGGTGAGTTAGCAATCTCAAAAGGTTTGAAAAAACTTAGCAAATTGAAACCATTACGTGTGAAGTCTATACAATGAAGTGTCATATAGATGCGCAATAACTTGTGATTCGATGGTTAAAGAAATAGTTGTAGTATCTTCATTTTAGCAGAGCTTAAGACACACTGATGTCTGCATTTTTTCTAGATTCTTTTATGTTGTACGTTTAATGGAAGGAGACATTTTCATCGACTATCAAATCGTCCGTAACAACTTTATAAATCATCAAAATGATGCACTGGCTCACATTTTTGAGATGCTCATAGGGGTAAGACTAAAGTTTTAAATAGCGCGCTAAGCCTCTTAGCGGCGGACCTCTTCGAAATGCTATAGCGAACTATTTAAAATATTTACTCAAGTATTTGAACAAAAGACTCTTAGCGCGGGACCTCTTCCAAACGCTATAGCTTTCGCTATAGCGGGCTATTTAAAACGTGCATGTGCCAATACATGAGCGTTGCGCTGTACTGCGTTAAAAAATGTGTCGCGTACATTTTTGTTACCATGAAGCAGCTAATGACCAATGGGGAGAGAGTACGCGGATCGTGTGCTTCTTCAATGGGCGTGCTGGCCGTCGGATGAAGTAGCATGACATCCAACGGAGGACGTCTAGATCCGCTGCGTCATAGCTTTACACGTCCAGGTTGGGGCGCAGTTTGCGCGTGGACCCACCCCTTGCCGTATATGGACAACGCGGCCGTCCATACAGACCACGTAAATCGGGCCTGTCTCTGCGGCTGCCATGTAGGACTGACAGGGCTACTGGCCGCCTAAGCCTAGCGGTCGTTCAGGCTTATTTGTATCCGGACCCTCAGGCCCCTCCCCCAATTATCTCTCTCTAAACCTAGATAGCACGAATCTAGGTCTTCCAAACTCAACAGGATGATTCGCCTCCTCCGATCAGGAGTTCAACTCACCGGGCTTGGAGTCCTCTTCACGGCGTAACGCATCTTCGGCATGGCATGTATCCCACGGCCATGGCCAAGGCCTCTGAGGTCGCGTGACCTTTTAGGCCTCGCCCATGGCTATGGTGTTCATGGTCTTATTTGTCCATCAGATCTATCTAAATCACCAAAGTCTGTCTGGATCTTTCATGTATGTCGGCCATGCCCAGGTATTGTTCTTTTTGATCTACTCCCTCCGTCCCGTCCCAAATTCTTGTCTAGATACATCTATGTTTAGAAAAATTTAAGACAGGAATTTTGGGACGCTTAATTTTTTTCTGGTTCCCTTTTCAAGAGCAAACTCTAACAGATCCTGTATGCAGGCCCTTCTAAAACGAATTTGCGACACCACTCGGCATCAGGCGGAACAGATCCTGTATTTTTTTTTCTTTTTTCTCCCCACTATTACTTTTTTTTCTCAGCACGGACGCATGGACGAATTCAAACTCTGGCTTCTTTTTTGGGTCTGTAATTTTTTTACTGGATCTGCTATTTTATGGGATTTATTCGGTGCGTTTTTAATTTATATTATAAATTTGAAGGTTCGACGGTTTTTATGGTATTTGCAAGAGCTGCTCTTAAAGGACGGATTTGTTCTTGGGACACGAACCACACTCTCTAACCCGAGGCGATTCTCCGTACTATCCTTTCTTTTGTGATTTTTTTTCATGGTTGTTGGGTTTGGCCCCCATAATATTTTTTGTTGAATTTTAATGTTTCATTGTGCCATTTAGATGTGCATATCTAAATGACCCTTTTTTTGGAATAGATAAATCCCGAACGTTTGATTTTTAAGCATGCTAATCCAAACTCTTTTCATGGCAACTTTAGTTAAGGCGATGTTGACAAAAATGTCAATTTTCTGACAAAAAATCAAACTGGAACAAAGTTGTCATGTGGCAACAACTAAAGTTGCCATCAAAAAACGTTCGGATGACATGCTTAAATTACTGAGGTCTTTTTTTTAGTGGAGACCCATATGCTATTTTTTTCTTCCGACAGGATGACCAATTTTTTTTCTTCCTTTGTTTGCTTTACGACCTTGCATGCTCTTGTATGAACTGCCCCTATCTTGCAACGATTTCGAAAATACAATAGAAAATTGTTTAGCAGTCGTTACTGGGCCGTCTGATCATTAACTGTGATCATCTATTGGAGTGGGTTCGTCTGGCTGCAACTATTGGACTGGGCCGCCGAAACTGGGTGGATCGTCGGAATGCTCCCCGTGATACGGGACCGGGAGAGCCCTTTGAGTTTTGGGAGGCCCCGATCGATTCACTCCCACACCACAGGGCAGGCAGCATATAAAAAGCGCCGGCGCCGGCGCCTCGTGTTGACCGTAACCCTAACCCCTTTCCTCCTCGATCCGATCCGTCAGGCGGCGGCGCGCGCGAGACCGACCGGCGAGCGACCGCGACTCCACGCAGAGAAAGGTAAGGCAGCGCCTGCCTCAAAATTCGTCCTCGCCGGCCGCATTTCCTTGACGCTCCTCCTCCTCTGTTTTACATCTTGTCCAGCCATTGGAGTGCGACCATGGCGCTACGTGCGGCTGTGACGGGTCTCCTGCAGCCGGCCGCTGTCCCTGTATGTGACGGCTTCATCTGCCTTGTCCCCATGCTGTCCGCCGGATTTGCAGAGGACCTTTACCTGGCCAGTCGTTTTGGGGGGTCCAAGGCAACACGCGAGTTTGAAATCCCACGGTAATGGCAGCCTCCCCCCTCCCTGTTTCGTCTTGCCTTGTGGTGGATCTAACCCTGTGTCACCGTTGCTGTTTCGTCTTGCCTTGTGGTGGATCTAACCCTGTGTCACCGTTGCTGTTTCGTCTTGCCTTGTGGTGGATCTAACCCTGTGTCACCGTTGCTGTTTCGTCTTGCCTTGTGGTGGATCTAACCCTGTGTCACCGTTGCTGTTTCGTCTTGCCTTGTGGTGGATCTAACCCTGTGTCACCGTTGCTGTTTCGTCTTGCCTTGTGGTGGATCTAACCCTGTGTCACCGTTGCTGTTTCGTCTTGCCTTGTGGTGGATCTAACCCTGTGTCACCGTTGCTGTTTCGTCTTGCCTTGTGGTGGATCTAACCCTGTGTCACCGTTGCTGTTTCGTCTTGCCTTGTGGTGGATCTAACCCTGTGTCACTGTTCCTACAGCCCGTTTGCCCTTGGGGACGTCCTGCGCGAAACCGGCAAGGGTGCTGGGTTCCTCACTGTTGATGAGATTGGCATGATGTTGCCTAAGCTGCGCCTGCGCCCTGAGGTTGATTACTGTTGCTCTTTGCATTGCTGCTTTCCTGTCAGATCCACTTGTTTCTGCACTTAGCCTGTTTGTCAACCATGTTTACTTGTTCTTCAGCATTCAGTTGCTTCTGACCTTGTTTGTGTGCCACATGACATGATAACTTAATTGCCTATTTAACCATAGTGTCACCTAGTTTTATTTAAAGAGAGTTGTCTTGTTTGACCCGTTGCTGCTGGTCAGCTTATTTATGTCATATGATAGTTCAGTGTCTAAGCATTTATCGAGCTTGTCACCTGGTTTCTTTATAGTGTCCAAGTACCGGTTGTGTCCGGTGAACCTAATGGTTGCTGCTTTTCCTGTAGCATTCACATTGAAACACACGTAGAACTAGAAATGCCTGCAATACATGATGAGGTTTGTTAGCACCGCAGCTTCGTGAATTTTCAGTGATTCCAAAAGATTTGCTTCCAATATTCAAGTAACATTGCTTGTGTTCCATTGCTAGCATCCCTGTTGCTGAAAGGTTGCTTGAATATTCAAGTAACATTGCTCTTGTTCCATCTTTTAGGATTCTTATTACATATTTGGTGCAAGTGCTGCTGCTGCCGGAATGCTACTCTTGTCTGCCGAAGAACCAATTGAGCCTAATGGTATAAATTTCCTTTTTAATCACTTTGATTTGTGAGTTTGTAAAGTGTATTGATTGTGCTCGCTATGTTGCTTCTGTAGATGGGCAGACATCTGAGATCATACATGATCTTAAGGCAAAGTTGAGTGAAGTTACCGAGAGAGCGGAGAACCTCGCTGCTGAGAACAAGAGGCTCCTTGAAGATGTGGACAAGGTCAGGGAAGCTAACAAGCAACATGGATATGAGAGCTGGATCGAGGCCCTTCGATCCATTCATGAAGAGGAACTTGCTAAGCTTGAAGCTCGCAGTGACAAGGAGGGTGATGGGAGTGGCAATGACAACAAGGACAATAGGAGTGGCAAGAAGGGGAATGAGAGTGACAAGAAGGATAAAAAGCCGCTCGCAAAGGTAAACCATTTTTTTTCTGACTATATAGATGTCTACACCATTATAATGGTGTACCAGTTTTGAATTAGAGCTAGATCATCAATCCCACAGTTGGAACCGCAGAATTTGTAGTGAATAGTATACTGGATAGTACAACACAGATGCATCCACTATGTTCTAGAACATGCCCTTTACACAAAATTCTGAATCTGTACATGAGGCACGAAGTAGAGTTTTTCTTACTGACCATAGACCATTGTTTACTTGTGGAGCAGAAGCTGTTAGATCTTTTGATGGCACCATCCACTGCGGAAAGTTTGTACCAGGATATCACCACCAACTGGACCAAGTGGGGATACCTTTTTGGTATGGTCCCAGTGTTCTATGGTTTTAAAAAGGCAGATTTTGCAAAGATTTTCAAGGGTGACTTTAGCGGTATAGATCCTCGGGTTGAGGTGGTGGAGAGCAGGGCTTGCCCATGTGGCATTCCCTGGCCGCAGAAATGCTCAAGATGTGGCAGAGGACTCCCTAACTTCGTTGGTGATTCGGGTTAGCACATGTCCCTGCTTCTCTTACTCGTGTTGAGTAATTGGCATTGGTTTCATATGTTTGTTTAATTTTGATCAACAGGTCTCGTCAGCTTCCCTGGTATTGCAGGCGTCAAGGGCGAAACCTTCACAGCCGTCACTCCCACTCCCGTCCCAAGGGCGACATCGCCTCAGCCACCGCAGCCGTGAAGTGAATTGTTTTTCATATGTTGCCAGCGGAAGTGGTAGTGCCTCTGCGTAGGCCTGAACTGTTTTCTGTTTAATGAATATTGTGCAACTGGTTTAGCTGCGTTTTGAGCTTCTCTGATCTGGGATGTAGAGAACCAGTTTGTCATGAAGCTGTCTTCTGCATGATACTATTGAACGTACGAAACTTAGCTGGATACCCCAACTTGTTCTGTTATGTGTTATGTTTTGATAATCTGCACTTCTCATTTAAATTGATTAGGTCAATCCAGTCAATGGCTAGACAGGTTGGTTATTTTGATTTTTGTTCCAAGTCTCTGTTCTAAAATATGAGACGTTTTGGCTGTTCAATTGGAACGGGATGGAGTACTTGTGACTAATCTGTATGCGTAGGGATTTCTGTTCTGC
The DNA here is from genome assembly GCF_002162155.2 of Triticum dicoccoides. Taxonomy (NCBI): domain Eukaryota; kingdom Viridiplantae; phylum Streptophyta; class Magnoliopsida; order Poales; family Poaceae; genus Triticum; species Triticum dicoccoides. The sequence continues at coordinate 604,225,478 of NC_041380.1, read as the reverse complement.
TCACTTTACGTTGTACTCCCTCCCTCCATTCCTAAATAAAAGTCTTTTTAGACATTTTAAGTGGACAACAACATACGGATGTACTCCGTATGTAGTCACTTGTTGAAATCTCTAGAAAGACTTGTATTTGGGAACGGAGTAGTACTGGTTTGAAATTTGCTTCTTCATAATGGCTTTTCTATGTTGGTTCTCGGTTTTGTTGGGCCACTGTTATAAAACAATTCTTGTGTTCCAGTTATTTGGGGGAGGATGCAACTCCTTTGGGTGCTAGTTCAACACTGGGGCTGTTTTGAGGTTGAAATTCAGGTGAGGTTGTTTTGAGGTTGAAATTCAGGTGAGGTTGTTTTGAGGTTGTCGCCGCGTCACCTCAGAGGAGCCCTGTCATAATCATGTTTAAATCGGTCGAACCAGTGCCTCACTCATAGTTAGTTGTAGTTTTCTTGGACATTACCTGTAGCATTTGTCAAAATTTAAAATGTGATAGTTTTTTGAAAACATACGCCCTCCGTCCAAAAAGTTTTGTCTTAAATTTGTTTGAATACAGATGCATCTAGTAGTTAAGTTTTAATATTAGGATACATCCGTATCTAGACAAACTTAAAAGACAAGAATTTTGGGACGAAGGGAGTAGAACCGTTGTTTTAGGCAGTGAGGTGTGACATTCTCCCTGGATATTATTTTCTCTGGGTATATTAAGTGGTCCTTGATGGCATTAATTCCCTACAAAATTATTATGAATAATAAATTCAAAATAATACTTCAAAATTTAAAATTAACCTTTTTTTTTACATACATGGTTGATTTGTATACTTGCGTATGAAGTTTCGTGAAAGAATGACACCCGTGGTATTCTCTAGTAAGAAAATGCAACCCAAGAATTCTATTCATCACATCGGTATAGCATCGGTTTTGTCATTTTTGCCTAAGATACCACGGATGTCATTCTACCATATAAGTCACCAAACAATTTCAGTTTATTCTTAAAAAAATCCAGTATATTTTGAATTTGCGATTCATAAGGGATTTGGTTGAAACCATGTACACAAAATCCACGTGTTTTGTACCAATCACTATTTACACCGTTAGCTCGTTCATCATGTCTTTCTATTTGAAAATGAGAAATAAACTGGCCAGAACATTTAGATCAGTATATTAGTCATATTTACATAGGAAGTACATTATTGTTGAAATAAACGTTGAAATATATCACAATTTTAAAATATGTCGATAAAATAAAAAGTGAGAATAGGAGCAAGCTGACCACACCTTGACACAACTTGCCTTTCATTTCATCACACTAAAGAGAAGAGAAGAAAAAGAAACTTGCTACTCGTCAAAAAATAAGAACCCTAATAAATGTCACATGGACACATGGCAAATTTTGTGACGTGAGAATGACAATTTTAGTGGTCAAGCATGACAACTTCTTTTCAAATGACAAGTCTCTGTTTTTTTTTCTTGAGGGATTCATTTTTCTTTTCGGATAGCAACTTTAGTTGCAAAAAACATAAGCACAGAAGTACTTCGTGCCACACGTGTGGCACTTATCCGACGTGCTTAAGCTACAAGATGTTTTTTCTGACAGTCTTGTACAGCAAAAGATGCAAGTTTAGCTGACATTCTTAAGCAGCAGCAATGAATAAGACTCATTTTCAAAGGATAACACACCATGTCGCCTTCACAGATCATCCAGTAATAATACTAAAGTTCTACACTGAAAGAACAACATACCATGCCAGCAACATCACAGATATCTTGCATTGCCATCAAAGAACATCTAGTAACACTACTAAGTCATATCATATATAAAGGTGGCAGATCATACAGTCATATATAGGTGGCAGATCATAGACAAGACATATATAGGTGGCAGACCATATACAGTCATTTCAAGAGACATACATAACATGGTGCTGGAAAAGAACTGATAGTCAAACAAGATGCATCTCTTCTTCAACCCCTTCACTTCTGCACATCTTGCTTGTGAACTCCCTTAGCAGTAGCAGCAGGCTCATGTCCTTGTAGAATGGGCAGACTCTCAACAGTAACAAGATGTCCATCATACTTTACTATTTCAGGACCAGCTGTCAAGACACAGTAAGTGAGAGCAGAAGTAGCAAGAATAACCACCGACGCAGCCAAATCAGTCACCTTCTTGTTCCTAGTTATCTTGCACCTACAGGTAGGTGGGATAAGACGGTAAGAATAACTCCTGTATCAGATGAATAATAATAGAACAAGCGTATGTCTGCATTATAGTTGATACTGCACCATTGGGGGTCCTCTAGTCTAGGCTTGATTTGTGTAGAGAGATCCTTGAGCAGATTCTTGTCCAGCGAGGAGGCCGCGGAATTGGCGTGGGCATTGGCGAGGAGTTCGTACAGTTCCTCCTTCTTCTGCTCAACTAGCTCTGCACGGTGTTTCTCCTTCAAGGATTTCGAAAGCTCCAGATACACCTGGTCCCTCTGCTGAATTAGAGGCGGACGGTGTTCCTCCTCCAAGGCGAGGGTTGATTTGGAAAGCTGGAAACACAGAAGCAGCATTGAGAATTGATAACTAAGAAATAGTCTTGACAAGACATGCGGTTTTCTTAAGAGCAAACACACCTTATACCTTTGCAAGGCAAAACATAAAACTATGTTGTAGGCATAACAAAAACTGATTTTACCGAAATATCAACGCATTCATGCTAGGGAGATGATCATGTACCATTGGTGCTGCAAAAGGTAAACCTAGCTGGAGATAATAACGATGACAATTTTAACCGAAATATCAACGCATTCATGCTAGGCAGATGATCATGTACCATTGGTGCTGCAAAAGATAAACCTAGCTGGAGAGACATAACGATGGCAATTTTAACCGAAATATCAACGCATTCATGCTAGGCAGATGATCATGTACCA
>NC_041380.1:604221483-604222316 GCF_002162155.2 Triticum dicoccoides | reverse complement strand
TGGTGCTGCAAAAGATAAACCTAGCTGGAGAGACATAACGATGGCAATTTTAACCAAAATATCAAGGCATTCATGCTAGGCAGATGATCATGTGCCATTGGTGCTGCAAAATATAAACCTAGCTGGAGACATAACCATGACAAGTTTAACCAAAATATCAAGGCATTCATGCTAGGCAGATGATCATGTACCATTGGTGCTGCAAAATATAAACCTAGCTGGAGACATAACGATGACAATTTTAACCAAAATATCAACGCATTCATGCTAGGCAGATGATCATGTACCATTGGTGCGGCAAAATATAAACCTAGCTGGAGACATAACGATGACAATTTTAACCAAAATATCAACGCATTCATGCTAGGCAGTTGATAATCAATCAATGGCACAGCAAATTATAAAGCTAAATGGAGACCACACAATGTCATGCTAGGCAGTTGATAATCAATCAATGGCACAGCAAATTATAAAGCTAAACGGAGACCAAACAATGTCATGCTAGGCAGTTGATAATCAATCAATGGCACAGCAAATTATAAAGCTAAATGGAGACCAAACAATGTCATGCTAGGCAGTTGATAATCAATCAATGGCACAGCAAATTATAAAACAAATTGGAAACCAAAAAACGATGCCAATTTTTACCAAAACATCACCACACTCATGCTAGGTAGTTCATCGCGTGCCATATGTAACAAAAGATTAGTCTTCTCGCGAACCACGGGAGCGCCCAGCGGCCAGAAGAGCAAAGCTCAGTTTCAAAAGAGGGTCAAGCATATAGAAAACTGTAAAGAAAGCGATCATCGTCTACCAATGGCACAGCAAATTAT
>NC_041380.1:604128814-604217597 GCF_002162155.2 Triticum dicoccoides | reverse complement strand
AAAAAAACCAGTCTAGAGGGACGACCAAGCAAGCGAATGAACTAAGCGACCTAAGGAGCAAAACATGCTGCTTTACTCTCTTGTAAGAGGGGTTGGGAATCCATCAAATGTACGGTGATTTAACCTGGCAATAGGAATTTTCCCTCGATTAGAGCCATGGTTTATCGAACCAAAAAGAGCTCAATGTGGACACAAGAAGATGGTCGTTACAGTAAAAAAAAAGGAGATGGTCGTTTTGTGGGTGGTCAAGTGTTTAGAGAGGTGCGGTCTTAGCTCTCAGGGGTTTACTCTAGCCTATGTTGTGGCTCACCGATGTGCTAGGCATGCTTTTATCAGCAGATGTTTCATGTAATATGGATGTTATCCCTGATCTCGTGGTTGACCATGTTCAATGCCCCGCTTAAATGAATAAATTCCGAGAGGCGATTCTAAAAAAAAGGTCACCAATCTCTTTCAGGCCGCCACACAGGAGACCCAGGCCGGCCCAGCAAGACCCAAGAGAAGGAAGCGGCCCAACCACCGTTTCGACCCGGCCACTTGGGAGCTCGGTGGATAAGACGAGTGGAATTTAACGATGTGGGGCATCGAGAAACAATTGGGACCCAGGTTGATTGAATCATGTGAGCCGACAGCAGGGCCGCAACACTGTCCCACTCTCTTCCCCTCACCTCCACACAACGGGGCAGCACTCGTTCTGCAAAGCGAATGGAGTTCGTCGGCGGCGACGTTGGTGAAAGGTTAGTAGTTCCATGGTAGCTTGTTTATTGATTCAAACACTCGGTAGCCAATGTCAAAACTCCATGACGATATGCTTGATTTGGCAAAAACAGTTTAGGAAATAGCCAGATCCCAGACGGCAGTTGATGTCGCTTGAAGCTACGTCGGTATTTCCCCAAAGATGAAGGGTTGATGCAGCACAGCGGCGGTAGGTATTTCCCTTATATATGAAACCAAGGTTATCAAACTAGTAGGAGAACCAAGCAACACAACGTAAACAACCCTACACACAGATAACAAATCCTCGCAACCCGACGTGTTAAAGGGGTTGTTAATCCCTTCCGGGGTACGACCCTCAAGATAGGCAAAAGACGTGAGGTAAATTTGTAGTAGATTGATAGATCGGACGCGAACAGAATAAATAATAATAAATTGCAGCAAGGTATTTTTAGGTTTTTGGATTAATAGATCTGAAAGTAAAAGCAAATAAAAATAGATCGCAAAGGCAAATATATGAGAAAGAAGACCCGGGGGCCGTAGGTTTCACTAGTGGCTTCTCTCGAGAAAAATAGCAAACGGTGGGTAAACAAATTACTGTTGGGCAATTGATAGAACTTCAAATACTCGTGACGATATCCAGGCAATGATCATTATATAGGAATCATGTCCAAGATTAGTAGACCGACTCCTGCCTGCATCTACTACTATTACTCCATACATCAACCGCTATCCAACATGCATCTAGTGTATTAAGTTCATGGAGAAACAGAGTAATGCAATAAGAACGATGACATGATGTAGACAAGATCTATCTATGTAGAGATAGACCCTATTGTTTTATCCTTAGTAGCAACGATACATACATGTCGGTTCCCTTTCTGTCACTGGGATTAAGCACCGTAAGATCGAACCCACTACAAAGCACCTCTTCCCATTGCAAGGTAAATACATCAAGTTGGCCAAACAAAATCCAAATATCAGAGAAGAAATACGAGGCTATAAGCAATCATGCATAAAAGAGATCAAAAAAACTCAAATACTTTCATGGATATAAAAAGATATAACTGATCATAAACTCGAAGTTCATCGGATCCCAATAAACACACCGCAAAAGAGTTACATCATATGGATCTCCAGAGACCATTGTATTAAGAATCAAGAGAGAGAGAGAGATGAAGCCATCTAGCTACTAACTATGGACCCGAAGGTCTACAAAGAACTACTCACGCATCATCAGAGAGGTACCAATGGAGGTGGTGAACCCCATCCGAGATGGTGTCTAGATTGGATCTGGTGGTTCTGGACTTTGCGGCGGCTCGATGAATATTTCGTCGACTCCCCTAGGGCTCTGGAAATATTGGGGTATTTATAGAACAAAGAGGCGGTCCGGGGGCACCCTGTTCGCACACGAACACGTCACCGTGTACCCTCGACGCCGGGGGTGATGCACCGCAGCTGTAACGCCCCGAGACCGATGTGCCAGGTGTCTTCCAGTTATTCGCTGCGTTGCCATGTCATTTCGCTTGCGTGTTGCATCTTGTCATGTCATCATGTGCATTGCATCATCATGTTTTCAAAACTTGCATCCATCCGGGTTCCTCAGTTCCGTCCGTCGTCCGTTCTAAGCCCAGACCACACTTGCACGCGCCCGCGGCATGTCCGAAATAGTATTTTATAAGTGGCCGGAAAATGTTCTCGGAATGGGATGAAAGTTGGCGTGCGGTGTTGTTTTGTTGTTAGTAGACCGCCTGCAAAGTTTCATCGCGTTCGGAGTCCGTTTGACGCCCCAACGGATAAATATAGCGGCAATAGTAGCCGGTCTAACGTCGGACGTTTTCGGTCTCCGAAAACAGTTGCCGGGCTGCACTCCTCTCCTCTCGTCTCAGCCCAACCCGCTCTCCACAGTCCACCTAGGCCCATGCCTACCCCTCTTTGCGCAGTGCATCGGACCTCCTCGCGCGCGTCTGAAAGTTGTCCCGGACCCGACCCGGACAGTCGTTACCGTTGTGTCCGGATCATCCCCAAACATCTACAAAACGTCTCCGTTTTGTTAATTGGACTTCCTAACATATTTTTCTCGACCGCTCGATTTTATTGGAGGGACGGTTTAGCCCCTAAACTCTCCCTCTTTCCTTATATATATACTCCCTAGTCTAAATCAAGACCAAACCCTAGAAACTAGGATCTGTCCCATCCATTCTGCATCCACCTAACCAAATTCCCTCACAGCGCCGCCACCCCCACCTAACTCCTCTCGGCTTTTCGTGCCCGGCCAATCAAGAGCGCATGCCTCGATCTGGATCGAGAGGAGCGCCGACCCGCAAGTCCCAGCGTCGATCCATCCCAGCCTCTCCTCGCAGAGACCTCCCGCAAGCCTACAGGCCGACCCCGTCACCGTTCCTCCTCTGCTCCTTTCCTTCCCCTCGTTTTCCTCTCCCGTTTCTCTCATCTCTCTCTCTCGTTCTGGACAGGAAGGCAAGCATGGCTGCCTCTCCATGGAGATGAACTGCGCCGCCCGGATCACCTGTGACCTCGAGTTGCCCCTGGTTCGTCCTCGCCGCCCGTTGGTGCTCCGGCCGCAGCCGCCATGGTCTCCAGCTCCGCCCGTGCACCTGCCTCACGAACTGCCGCTCCGCCAAGTCCCTCGTCTGCGTCGTCCCGTCGAGCGCTGGGATGAACGGAGCAGCTCCAGTCTCGCCTCGGCCCTCCTCGACTTCCTGCGCACCGGATCCGTCCCCCTCGCCCTTCCACTCGTCGCCGGGAGACGCCAGCGCCAGGTACACCGCCGCTTGCGTCCTCTGCTTCCAGGACAAGGCGCCCGCTCGACCGCATCTCGCGTTGACTTCTCGGGTGGATCCAGCCGGCCTCGTCCCGATTCCAGGCCCAGCGCCTCGCCTCTGCTGACTGTGCCACGCAGCGCCTGCTTCCCCTTCGGCCTTCAAGGCCAGCTCAAGCCGGCCCAGCCCAGCGAGCCTCCTCAGCCTGGCAGCGACCGGCCCAGCCGCCTGCCTCATCCAGCCCAGCACCAACCGGGCCAAGCCCAATGTGAGAAGCCCCCCTCCAGCCCCTGTGCATTGTTGGGCTTGTCCCAGATTTCAGCCCAGTAGTGTTTTTTTTCCAGTCTGTGCGAATTTAGCTATTATCCGCAGGATTGCAGTTTTACAGACAACCCCTTGAACTTCATGCATTTAATAACTTCTCAACCGTGCATCATTTGCAAACAATTTATATATGTAAAATGCTTAGAATTTTATCTAGTTTCATAATATGCCACTCTCATCCATGTTAAAAATGTTTAACTTGTTGTTTGCATTAATTTGCATAAATGCCATGTTAAAATGATTTATTTTGATAACTAAATAACCGTAACTCGGATTTTAATAAATCTTATATGTAAATGGGGTGGAAAAATGCCTAGTTTAACATGGCGTACTTTTTTTGCATGTTTAATAACTCTAAAATTGTGTTTAGGGCAGAACAGTACCAAACCTAAAATGTGCACATGAGGAGTTTCCGGACTTGTTGTTTGTTGTTTCGGCCTCATTTTAATCTTGCCTAGTGTTGGGGAACGTAGCAGAAATTCAAAATTTTCCTACGCGTCACCAAGATCTATCTATGGAGAGACCAGCAACGAGTAGAAGGAGAGTGCATCTACATACCCTTGTAGATCGCTAAGCGGAAGCGTTCAAGTGAACGGGGTTGATGGAGTCGTACTCGTCGTGATTCAAATCACCGATGATCAAGTGCCGAACGGACGGCACCTCCGCGTTCAACACACGTACAGCCCGGTGACGTCTCCCACGCCTTGATCCAGCAAGGAGAGAGGGAGAGGTTGAGGAAGACTCCATCCAGCAGCAGCACAACGGCGTGGTGGTGATGGAGGAGCGTGGCAATCCTGCAGGGCTTCGCCAAGCACCTACGGGAGAGGAGGAGGTGTCACGGGAGGGAGGGAGGCGCCAAGGGCTCAGGTATAGATGCCCTCCCTTCCCTCCACTATATATAGGGGCAGGGGAGAGGGGGGAGGCGCAGCCTTGCCCCCTACTCCAAGAAAGGGGTGCGGCCAAGAGGGGGGGAGGAGTCCATCCTCCCCAAGGCACCTCGGAGGTGCCTTCCCCCTCGAGGACTCTTCCCTCTAGGGTTCCCTAGGCGCATGGGCCTCTTGGGGCTGGTGCCCTTGGCCCATGTAGGCCAAGGCGCACCCCCTACAGCCCATGTGGCCCCCTGGGGCAGGTGGCCCCACCCGGTGGGCCCCCGGGACCCTTCCGGTGGTCCCGGTACAATACCGATGACCCCGAAACTTGTCCCGATGGCCGAAACAGGACTTCCTATATATAAATCTTTACCTCCGGACCATTCGGAGCTCCTCGTGACGTCCGGGATCTCATCCGGGACTCCGAACAACATTCGGTAACCACATACAAGCTTCCTTTATAACCCTAGCGTCATCGAACCTTAAGTGTGTAGACCCTACGGGTTCGGGAGACATGCAGACATGACCGAGACGTTCTCCGGTCAATAACCAACAGCGGGATCTGGATACCCATGTTGGCTCCCACATGTTCCACGATGATCTCATCGGATGAACCACGATGTCAAGGACTCAATCAATCCCGTATACAATTCCCTTTGTCTAGCGGTATTTTACTTGCCCGAGATTCGATCGTCGGTATCCAATACCTTGTTCAATCTCGTTACCGGCAAGTCACTTTACTCGTTCCGTAACACATCATCCCGTGATCAACTCCTTGGTCACATTGCGCATATGATGATGTCCTACCGAGTGGGCCCAGAGATACCTCTCCGTTTACACGGAGTGACAAATCCCAGTCTCGATCCGCATAAAACAATAGATACTTTAGGAGATACCTGTAGTGCATCTTTATAGTCACCCAGTTACGTTGTGACGTTTGATACACCCAAGGCACTCCTACGGTATCCAGGAGTTACACGATCTCATGGTCAAAGGAAGAGATACTTGACATTGGCAAAGCTCTAGCAAACGAACTACACGATCTTTGTGCTAAGCTTAGGATTGGGTCTTGTCCATCACATCATTCTCCTAATGATGTGATCCCGTTATCAACGACATCCAATGTCCATAGCCAGGAAACCATGACTATCTGTTGATCACAACGAGCTAGTCAACTAGAGGCTCACTAGGGACATATTGTGGTCTATGTATTCACACGTGTATTACGATTTCCGGATAATACAGTTATAGCATGAATAAAAGACAATTATCATGAACAAGGAAATATAATAATAATACTTTTATTATTGCCTCTAGGGCATATTTCCAACAGTCTCCCACTTGCACTAGAGTCAATAATCTAGTTCACATCGCCATGTGATTAACACTCACAGGTCACATCGCCATGTGACTAATACCCAAGAGTTTACTAGAGTCAGTAGTCTAGTTCACATCACTATGTGATTGACACTCAATGAGTTTTTATGTTTGATCATGTTGCTTGTGAGAGAGGTTTTAGTCAACGGGTCTGAACCTTTCAGATCCGTGTGTGCTTTACAAATCTCTATGTCATCTCCTAGATGTAGCTACCACGTTCTATTTGGAGCCATTCCAAATAACTGTTCTACTTGGAGCTATTCTAAATTATTGCTCCATTATATGTATCCGGTCTCTCTACTCAGAGCTATCCGGATAGGTGTCAAGCTTGCATCGTCGTAACCTTTACGACGAACTCTTTTACCACCTCCATAATCGAGAAAATTCCTTAGTCCACTAGTTACTAAGGATAACTTTGACCGCTGTCCTGTGAGCCATACTTGGATCACTCTTGTATCCCTTGACTGACTCATGGCAAGGCACACTTCAGGTGCGGTACACAGCATAGCATACTGAAGAGCCTACATCTTAAGCATAGGGGACGACCTTCGTCCTTTCTCTCTATTCTGCCGTGGTCGAGCTTTAAGTCTTAACTTCGTACCTTACAACTCAGGCAAGAACTCCTTCTTTGACTGGTCCATCTTGAACACCTTCAAGATCATGTCAAGGTACGTGCTCATTTGAAAGTACTATTAAGCATTTTGATCTATCTTATAGATCTTGATGCTTATTGTTCAAGTAGCCTAATCCAGGTTTTCCATTGAAAAACGCTTTCAAAATAACCCTATATGCTTTCTAGAAATTCTACATCATTTCTGATCATCAATATGTCAACAACATATACTCATCAGAAATTCTATAGTGCTCCCACTCACTTCTTTGGAAATACAAGTTTCTCATAAACTTTGTACAAACCCAAAATCTTTGATCATCATCAAAGCATACATTCCAACTCCGAGATGCTCACTCCAGTCCTTAGAAGGATTGCTGGAGCTTTGCATACTTATTAGCATCTTTCGGGATTGACAAAACCTTCCGGTTGTATCACATACAACCTTTCCTCAATAAAATCGTCGAGGAAACAATGTTTTGACATCCTATCTGCAAGATTTCATAAATAATGCAGTAACCGCTAATATAATTCCAACAGACTCTTAGCATCGCTACGAGTGAGAAAATCTCATCGTAGTCAACTCCTTGAACTTGTCGGAAAACATCTTAACGACAAGTCGAGCTTTCTTAATGGTGACATTTACCATCATTGTCCGTCTTCCTTTTGAAATCCATCTGTACTCATTAGCCTTACGACCATCGAGCCGTTCTGCCAAAGTCTACACTTTGTTTTCATACATGGATCCTCTCTCGGATTTTATGGCCTCAAGCCATTTATCGGAATCCGGGCCCACCATCGCTTCTCCATAGCTCGTAGGTTCATTGTTGTCTAGCAACATGACTTCCAAGACAGGATTACCGTACCACTCTGAAGTAGTACGTATCCTTGTCACCCTACGAGGTACGACAGTGATTTGATCCGAAACTTCATGATCATATCATAAGCTTCCACTTCAATTGGTGTAGGTGCCACGGTAACAACTTCCTGTGCCCTGTTACACACTAGTTGAAGTGATGGTTCAATAACCTCATCAAGTCTCCACCATCCTCCCACTCAACTCTTTCGAGAGAAACCTTTCCTCGAGAAAGGACCCGATTCTAGAAACAATTCATATTGCTTTCGGATCTGAATTAGGAGGTATACCCAACTGTTTTGGGTGTCCTATGAAGATGTGTTTTATCCGCTTTGGGTTCGAGCTTATCAATCCTGAAACTTTTTCACATAAGCGTCACAACCCCAAACCTTTAAGAAACGACAACTTAGGTTTCTCCAAACGGTGTCGTCTCAACGGAATTACGTGGTGCCCTATTTAAAGTGAATGTGGTTGTCTCTAATGCCTAACCCATGAACGATAGTGGTAATTCGATAAGAGACATCATGGTATGCATCATATCCAATAGGGTGCAACTATGATGTTCGGACACACCATCACATTATGGTGTTCCAGGCGATATTAATTGCGAAACAATTTCCACAATGTCTTAATTGTGTGCCAAAACTCGTAACTCAGATATTCATCTCTATGATCATATCATAGACATTTTATCCTCTTGTCACAATGATCTTCTACTTCACTCTGAAATTATTTGAACCATTCAATAATTCAGACTTGTGTTTCATCAAGTAAATATTCTCAACATCTACTCGAATCATCTGTGAAGTAAGAACACAACGATATTCACTGCATGCCTCAGCACTCATTGGACTGCACACATCAAAATGTGTTACTTCCAATAAGTTGCTATCTTGTTCCACTTTACTAAAAGTGAGGCTTTTCAGTCATCTTGCCCATGTGGTATGATTTGCATATCTCAAGTGATTCAAAATCAAGTGAGTTCAAACGGTCCATTTGCATGGAGTTTCTTCATGCATATACACCAATAGACATGGTTCGCATGTCTCAAACTTTTCAAAAAATGAGTGAGTCCAAAGATCCATCAACACGGAGCTTCTTCATGCGTTTTATACCAATATGACTTACATGGCAGTGCCACAAGTAAGTGGTACTATCGTTACTATCTTATATCTTTTGGCATGAAAATGTGTATCACTACGATCGAGATTCAATAAACCATTCATTTTAGGTGTAAGACCATTGAAGGTATTATTCAAATAAACAGAGTAACCATTATTCTCCTTAAATGAATAACCGTATTGCGATAGACATAATCCAATCATGTCTATGCTCAACGCAAACACCAATCTCGGTGGTAGAGGGAGCGTGCGATGCTTGATTATATCAACCTTGGAAACACTTCCAACATATATCGTCAGCTCACCTTTAGCTAGTCTCCGTTTATTCCGTAGCTTTTATTTCGAGTTACTAACACTTAGCAACCGAACCGATATCTAATACCCTGGTGCTACTAGGAGTACTAGTAAAGTACACATTAACATAATGTATATCCAATATACTTCTATCGACCTTGCCAGCCTTCTCATCTACCAAGTATCTAGGGTAATGCTGCTCCAGTGGTTGTTCCCCTTATTACAGAAGCACTTAGTCTCGGGTTTGGGTTCAACCTTGGGTTTCTTCACTAGTGCAGCAGCTGATTTGCCGTTTCATGAAGTATCCCTTCTTGCCCTTGCCCTTCTTGAAACTAGTGGTTTCACCAACCATCAACAATTGATGCTCCTTCTTGATTTCTACTTTCGCGGTGTCAAACATCGCGAATACCTCAAGGATCATCATATCTATCCCTGATATGTTATAGTTCATCACGAAGCTCTAGCAGCTTGGCGGCAATGATTTTGGAGAAACATCACTATCTCATTTGGAAGATCAACTCCCACTTGATTCAAGTGATTGTTGCACTCAGACAATCTGAGCACAAGCTCAACGATTGAGCTTTTCTCCCTTAGTTTGTAGGCTAAGAAAATTGTCGGAGGTCTTATACCTCTTGACGTGGGCACGAGCCTGAAATCCCAATTTCAGCCCTCGAAACATCTCATATGTTCTGCGACGTTTCGAAAACGTCTTTGGTGCCTCTACTTAAACCATTTAACTGAACTATCACGTAGTTATCAAAACGTGTATGTTCGATGTTCGAAACATCCACAAACGACGTTTGGGGTTCAGCACACTGAGCAGTGCATTAAGGACATAAGCGTTCTAGTGTCCGCATAATCGCTACTGTCAACTTTCAACTATATTTTCTCTAGGAACATAACCAAAATAGTAGAACTATAGCGTGAACTACGACATAATTTGCAAAAGGTCTTTTGACTATGTTCAGGATAATTAAGTTCATCTTATGAACTCCCACTTAGATAGACATCCCTCTGGTCATCTAAGTGATCACATGATTCGAGTCAACTAGGCCGTGTCCGATCATCACGTGAGACGGACTAGTCATCATCGGTGAACATCTTCATGTTGATCGTATCTACTATACGACTCATGCTCGACCTTTCGGTCTCCGTGTTCCGAGGCCATGTCTGCACATGCTAGGCTCGTCAAGTTAACCCTAAGTGTTTTCGCTGTGTAAAACTGTCTTACACCCGTTGTATGTGAACGTAAGAATCCATCACACCCGATCATCACGTGGTGCTTAGAAGCGACGAACTGTAGCAACGGTGCACAGTTAGGGGAGAACACTTCTTGAAATTGTTGTAAGGGATCATCTTATTTACTACCGTCGTTCTAAGCAAACAAGATGCATAAACATGATAAACATCACATGCAATCAAATAGAGTAGTGACATGATATGGCCAATATCATATAGCTCCTTTGATCTTCATCTTCGGGGCTCCATGATCATCTTGTCACCGGCATGACACCATGATCTCCATCATCATGATCTCCATCATCGTGTCTTCATGAAGTTGTCACGCCAATGACTACTTCTACTTGTATGGCTAACGCGTTTAGCAATAAAGTAAAGTAAGTTACATGGCGTTCTTCAATGACACGCAGGTCATACAAAAAATAAAGACAACTCCTATGGCTCCTGCCGGTTGTCATACTCATCGACATGCAAGTCGTGAATCCTATTACAAGAACATGATCAATCTCATACATCACATATATCATTCATCACATCCTTTTGGCCATATCACATCACATAGCATACCCTGCAAAAACAAGTTAGACGTCCTCTAATTGTTGTTGCATGTTTTACGTGGCTGCTATGGGTTTCTAGCAAGAACGTTTCTTACCTACGCAAGACCACAACGTGATATGCCAATTGCTATTTACCCTTCATAAGGACCCTTTTCATCGAATCCGTTCCGACTAAAGTGGGAGAGACTGGCACCCGCTAGCCACCTTATGCACCAGGTGCATGTCAATCGGTGGAACCTGTCTCACGTAAGAGTACGTGTAAGGTCGGTCCGGGCCGCTTCATCCCACAATACCGTCGAAACAAGATTGGACTAGTAACAGTAAGCATATTGAACAACATCAACGCCCACAACTACTTTGTGTTCTACTCGTGCAAAGAATCTACGCAATAGACCTAGCTCTGATACCACTGTTGGGGAACGTAGCAGAAATTCAAAATTTTCCTACGCGTCACCAAGATCTATCTATGGAGAGACCAGCAACGAGTAGAAGGAGAGTGCATCTACATACCCTTGTAGATCGCTAAGCGGAAGCGTTCAAGTGAACGGGGTTGATGGAGTCGTACTCGTCGTGATTCAAATCACCGATGATCAAGTGCCGAACGGACGGCACCTCCGCGTTCAACACACGTACAGCCCGGTGACGTCTCCCACGCCTTGATCCAGCAAGGAGAGAGGGAGAGGTTGAGGAAGACTCCATCCAGCAGCAGCACAACGGCGTGGTGGTGATGGAGGAGCGTGGCAATCCTGCAGGGCTTCGCCAAGCACCTACGGGAGAGGAGGAGGTGTCACGGGAGGGAGGGAGGCGCCAAGGGCTCAGGTATAGATGCCCTCCCTTCCCTCCACTATATATAGGGGCAGGGGAGAGGGGGGAGGCGCAGCCTTGCCCCCTACTCCAAGAAAGGGGTGCGGCCAAGAGGGGGGGAGGAGTCCATCCTCCCCAAGGCACCTCGGAGGTGCCTTCCCCCTCGAGGACTCTTCCCTCTAGGGTTCCCTAGGCGCATGGGCCTCTTGGGGCTGGTGCCCTTGGCCCATGTAGGCCAAGGCGCACCCCCTACAGCCCATGTGGCCCCCTGGGGCAGGTGGCCCCACCCGGTGGGCCCCCGGGACCCTTCCGGTGGTCCCGGTACAATACCGATGACCCCGAAACTTGTCCCGATGGCCGAAACAGGACTTCCTATATATAAATCTTTACCTCCGGACCATTCGGAGCTCCTCGTGACGTCCGGGATCTCATCCGGGACTCCGAACAACATTCGGTAACCACATACAAGCTTCCTTTATAACCCTAGCGTCATCGAACCTTAAGTGTGTAGACCCTACGGGTTCGGGAGACATGCAGACATGACCGAGACGTTCTCCGGTCAATAACCAACAGCGGGATCTGGATACCCATGTTGGCTCCCACATGTTCCACGATGATCTCATCGGATGAACCACGATGTCAAGGACTCAATCAATCCCGTATACAATTCCCTTTGTCTAGCGGTATTTTACTTGCCCGAGATTCGATCGTCGGTATCCAATACCTTGTTCAATCTCGTTACCGGCAAGTCACTTTACTCGTTCCGTAACACATCATCCCGTGATCAACTCCTTGGTCACATTGCGCATATGATGATGTCCTACCGAGTGGGCCCAGAGATACCTCTCCGTTTACACGGAGTGACAAATCCCAGTCTCGATCCGCATAAAACAATAGATACTTTAGGAGATACCTGTAGTGCATCTTTATAGTCACCCAGTTACGTTGTGACGTTTGATACACCCAAGGCACTCCTACGGTATCCAGGAGTTACACGATCTCATGGTCAAAGGAAGAGATACTTGACATTGGCAAAGCTCTAGCAAACGAACTACACGATCTTTGTGCTAAGCTTAGGATTGGGTCTTGTCCATCACATCATTCTCCTAATGATGTGATCCCGTTATCAACGACATCCAATGTCCATAGCCAGGAAACCATGACTATCTGTTGATCACAACGAGCTAGTCAACTAGAGGCTCACTAGGGACATATTGTGGTCTATGTATTCACACGTGTATTACGATTTCCGGATAATACAGTTATAGCATGAATAAAAGACAATTATCATGAACAAGGAAATATAATAATAATACTTTTATTATTGCCTCTAGGGCATATTTCCAACACCTAGATAGGTAGTTTTCATTTGCTTCACCCTCTTGCCATGTTTAACAACATTTAATATTGTTGGGTACATAAATGAGATCGAACTAAGTAACCCGAACGTGGTGTTCCGTCAATATGCATCCCGTTGCGTATTGAGCTCCACTTAAATTGTAGTATTGTTTGTTGCACTTTGCCATGCCATGCCTCATTAAACCAGACATGCATCATACTTGGTTGTGCATCATGCCATGTCTATGTGGTGGTTGTTTACTATGTTGTGTGCTTCTTTCCGGTGTTCACTTCTTCGGGTTGGATTCGATTACGTTGCGTTTGTGAGGATCCGTTCGGCTACGTCCGTTTGTTCTTCTTCAGGGACTCGTTCTTCTTCCTTGCGGGATTTCAGGCAAGATGACCATACCCTCGGAATCACTTCTATCTTTGCTTGCTAGTTGCTCGCTCTTTTGCTATGCCTATGTTGCGATACCTACCACTTGCTTATCATGCCTCCTATATTGTTGAACCAAGCCTCTAACCCACCTTGTCAAAATGTCTTGTAACCGGGATTCCGAGTCTGATCGGGTCTTCCCGCTAGAAGGTCTATTCCTTCGTTGACCGTGAGAGCTTGTGATGGGCTAAGTTGGGACACCCCTGCAGGGATTTGAACTTTCGAAAGCCGTGCCCGCGGTTATGGTGAAGGAAATATGCCCTAGAGGCAATAATAAAGTTATTATTTATTTTCTTATATCATGATAAATGTTTATTATTCATGCTAGAATTGTATTAACCGGAAACATAATACATGTGTGAATACATAGTGTTGGGGAACGTAGTAATTTCAAAAAAATTCCTACACACACGCAAGATCATGGTGATGCATAGCAACGAGGGGGAGAGTCTGATCTACATACCCTTGTAGATCGCAACGGAAGCGTTGACACAACGTAGAGGAAGTAGTCGTACGTCTTCTTTCCGATCAGACCGATCCAAGTACCGTTACTCCGGCACCTCCGAGTTCTTAGCACACGTACAGCTCGATGACGATCCCCGGGCTCCGATCCAGCAAAGCTTCGGGGAGGAGTTCCGTCAGCACGACAGCGTGGTGACGATCTTGATGTTCTACCGACGCAGGGCTTCGCCTAAGCACTACAACGATATGATTGAGGTGGAATATGATGGCAAGGGGCACCGAACACGGCTAAGGAACGATCTCAATGATCAACTTGTGTGTCGAGAGGTGCCCCTGCCTCCGTATATAAAGGAGCCAAGGGGGAGAGGTGCGCCGGCCAGGAGGAGGGCGCAGGAGGAGTCCTACTCCTACCGGGAGTAGGACTCCCCCCCAATCCTATTCCAACTAGGATTCCCAAGGGGGAAAGAGGGAGAGGGGTGGCCGGCCACCTCTCCTAGTCCTAATAGGACTAGGGGAGGGGGGGAGGCGCGCAGCCCTTATGGGCAGCCCTTTCACCTTTCCACTAAGGCCCACTAAGGCCCATATGACTCCCGGGGGGGTCCGGTAACCTTCCGGTAATCCGGTAAAATCCTGATTTCACCCGGAACACTTCCGATGTCCAAACATAGGCTTCCAATATATCAATCTTTATGTCTCGACCATTTCGAGACTCCTCGTCATGTCCGTGATCACATCCGGGACTCCGAACAACCTTCGGTACATCAAAATGCATAAACTCATAATAACTGTCATCGTAACGTTAAACGTGCGGATCCTACGGTTTGAGAACAATGTAGACATGACCGAGACACGTCTCTGGTCAATAACCAATAGCGGGACCTGGATGCCCATATTGGCTCCTACATATTCTACGAAGATCTTTATCGGTCAGACCGCATAACAACATACGTTGTTCCCTTTGTCATCGGTATGTTACTTGCCCGAGATTCGATCGTCGGTATCCAATACCTAGTTCAATCTCGTTACCGGCAAGTCTCTTTACTCGTTCCGTAATACATCATCTCACAACTACCATATTAGTTGTAATGCTTGCAAGGCTTATGTGATGTGCATTACCGAGAGGGCCCAGAGATACCTCTCCGACAATCGGAGTGACAAGACCTAATCTCGAAATACGCCAACCCAACATGTACCATTGGAGACACCTGTAGTACTCCTTTATAATCACCCAGTTATGTTGTGACGTTTGGTAGTACCCAAAGTGTTCCTCCGGTAAACGGGAGTTGCATAATCTCATAGTTATAAGAACATGTATAAGTCATGAAGAAAGCAATAGCAACATACTAAACGATCGGGTGCTAAGCTAATGGAATGGGTCATGTCAATCAGATCATTCAACTAATGATGTGACCTCGTTAATAAAATAACAACTCATTGTTCATGGTTAGGAAACATAACCATCTTTGATTAACGAGCTAGTCAAGTAGAGGCATACCAGTGACAATTTGTTTGTCTATGTATTCACACATGTATTATGTTTCCGGTTAATACAATTCTAGCATGAAACATTTATCATGATTATAAGTAAATAAATAATAACTTTATTATTGCCTCTAGGGCATATTTCCTTCAGTCTCCCACTTGCACTAGAGTCAATAATCTAGATTACACTGTAATGATTCTAACACCCATGGAGCCTTGGTGCTGATCATGTTTTGCTCGTGGAAGAGGCTTAGTCAACGGGTCTGCAACATTCAGATCCGTATGTATCTTGAAAATCTCTATGTCTCCCACCTGGACTAGATCCCGGATGGAGTTGAAGCGTCTCTTGATGTGCTTGGTCCTTTTGTGAAATCTGGATTCCTTTGCCAAGGCAATTGCACCAGCATTGTCACAAAAGATTTTCATTGGACCCGATGCACTAGGTATGACACCTAGATCGGATATGAACTCCTTCATCCAGACTCCTTCGTTCGCTGCTTCCGAAGCAGCTATGTACTCCGCTTCACATGTAGATCCCGCTACGATGCTTTGTTTAGAACTGCACCAACTGACAGCTCCACCGTTCAATGTAAACACGTATCCGGTTTGCGATTTAGAATCGTACGGATCAGTGTCAAAGCTTGCATCAACGTAACCTTTTACGGTGAGCTCTTTGTCACCTCCATATACGAGAAACATATCCTTAGTCCTTTTCAGGTATTTCAGGATGTTCTTGACCGCTGTCCAGTGATCCACTCCTGGATTACTTTGGTACCTCCCTGCTAAACTTATAGCAAGGCACACATCAGGTCTGGTACATAGCATTGCATACATGATAGAGCCTATGGCTGAAGCATAGGGAACATCTTTCATTTTCTCTCTATCTTCTGCAGTGTTCGGGCATTGAGTCTGACTCAACTTCACACCTTGTAACACAGACAAGAACCCTTTCTTTGCTTGATCCATTTTGAACTTCTTCAAAATCTTGTCAAGGTATGTGCTTTGTGGAAGTCCAATCGAGCGTCTTGATCTATCTCTATAGATCTTTATGCCTAATATGTAAGCAGCTTCACCGAGGTCTTTCATTGAAAAACTCTTATTCAAGTATCCCTTTATGCTATCCAGAAATTCTATATCATTTCCAATCAATAATATGTCATCCACATATAATATCAGAAATGCTACAGAGCTCCCACTCACTTTCTTGTAAATACAGGCTTCTCCGAAAGTCTGTATAAACCCAAATGCTTTGATCACACTATCAAAGCGTTTATTCCAACTCCGAGAGGCTTGCACCAGTCCATAAATGGATCGCTGGAGCTTGCACACTTTGTTAACTCCCTTTGGATCAACAAAACCTTCTGGTTGCATCATATACAACTCTTCTTCCAGAAATCCATTCAGGAATGCACTTTTGACAGCCATCTGCCAAATTTCATAATCATAAAATGCGGCAATCGCTAACATGATTCGGACAGACTTAAGCATCGCTACAGGTGAGAAAGTCTCATCGTAGTCAACCCCTTGAACTTGTCGAAAACCTTTCGCGACAAGTCGAGCTTTGTAGACAGTAACATTACCATCAGCGTCAGTCTTCTTCTCGAAGATCCATTTATTCTCAATTGCTTGCCGATCATCGGGCAAGTCAACCGAAGTCCATAATTTGTTCTCATACATGGATCCCATCTCAGATTTCATGGCTTCAAGCCACTTTGCGGAATCTGGGCTCACCATCGCTTCTTCATAGTTCGTAGGTTCATCATGATCTAGTAGCATGACTTCCAAAACAGGATTACCGTACCACTCTGGTGCAGATCTTACTCTGGTTGATCTACGAGGTTCAGTAGTATCTTGATCTGAAGTTTCATGATCATTATCATTAGCTTCCTCACTAACTGGTGTAGGTGTCACTGAAACAGTTTTCTGTGATGTACTACTTTCTAGTAAGGGAGCAGGTACAGTTACCTCGTCAAGTTCTACTTTCCTCCCACTCACTTCTTTCGAGAGAAACTCCTTCTCTAGAAAGGATCCATTCTTAGCAACAAATGTCTTGCCTTCGGATCTGTGATAGAAGGTGTACCCAACAATCTCCTTTGGGTATCCTATGAAGACACATTTCTCCGATTTGGGTTCGAGCTTATCAGGTTGAAGCTTTTTCACATAAGCATCGCAGCCCCAAACTTTCAGAAACGACAACTTTGGTTTCTTGCCAAACCACAGTTCATAAGGCGTCGTCTCAACGGATTTTGATGGTGCCCTATTTAACGTGAATGCGGCCGTCTCTAGAGCGTATCCCCAAAACGATAGCAACAAATTAGTAAGAGACATCATAGATCGTACCATATCTAGTAAAGTACGATTACGACGTTCGGACACACCATTACGCTGTGGTGTTCCGGGTGGCGTGAGTTGCGAAACTATCCCACAATTTTTCAAATGTACACCAAACTCGTAACTCAAATATTCTCCTCCACGATCAGATCGTAGAAACTTTATTTTCTTGTTACGATGATTTTCCACTTCACTCTGAAATTCTTTGAACTTTTAAAATGTTTCAGACTTATGTTTCATTAAGTAGATATAACCATATCTGCTTAAATCATCTGTGAAGGTGAGAAAATAACGATATCCGCCACGAGCCTCAATATTCATCGGACCACATACATCTGTATGTATGATTTCCAACAAATCTGTTGCTCTCTCCATAGTACCGGAGAACGGTGTTTTAGTCATCTTGCCCATGAGGCACGGTTCGCAAGTACCAAGTGATTCATAATCAAGTGGTTCCAAAAGTCCATCAGTATGGAGTTTCTTCATGCGCTTTACACCGATATGACCTAAACGGCAGTGCCACAAATAAGTTGCACCATCATTATCAACTCTGCATCTTTTGGTTTCAACATTATGAATATGTGTATTACTACTATCGAGATTCAATAAGAATAGACCACTCTTCAAGGGTGCATGACCATAAAAGATATTACTCATATAAATAGAACAACCATTATTCTCTGATTTAAATGAATAACCGTCTCACATTAAACAAGATCCAGATATAATGTTCATGCTCAACGCTGGCACCAAATAACAATTATTTAGGTCTAATATTAATCCCGAAGGTAGATGTAGAGGTAGCGTGCCGACCGCGATCACATCGACTTTGGAACCGTTTCCCACGCGCATCGTCACCTCGTCCTTTGCCAGTGCCCGCTTATTCTGTAGTCCCTGTTTCGAGTTGCAAATATTAGCAACAGAACCAATATCAAGTACCCAGGTGCTACTGCGAGCTCTAGTAAGGTACACATCAATAACATGTATATCACATATACCTTTGTTCACCTTGCCATCCTTCTTATCCACCAAATACTTGGGGCAGTTCCGCTTCCAGTGACCAGTCTGCTTGCAGTAAAAGCACTCAGTTTCAGGCTTAGGTCCAGACTTGGGTTTCTTCTCCTGAGCAGCAACTTGTTTGCTGTTCTTCTTGAAGTTCCCCTTTCTTCCCTTTGCCCTTTTTCTTGAAACTAGTGGTCTTGTTAACCATCAGCACTTGATGCTCCTTCTTGATTTCTACCTCCGCAGCTTTCAGCATTGCGAAGAGCTCGGGAATAGTCTTGTTCATCCCTTGCATATTATAGTTCATCACGAAGCTCTTGTAGCTTGGTGGCAGTGATTGGAGAATTCTGTCAATGACGCAATCATCTGGAAGATTAACTCCCAATTGAATCAAGTTATTATTATACCCAGACATTTTGAGTATATGCTCACTGACAGAACTGTTCTCCTCCATCTTGCAGCTATAGAACTTATTGGAGACTTCATATCTCTCAATCCGGGCATTTGCTTGAAATATTAACTTCAACTCCTGGAACATCTCATATGCTCCATGACGTTCAAAACGTCGTTGAAGTCCCGATTCTAAGCCGTAAAGCATGGCACACTGAACTATCGAGTAGTCATCATCTTTGCTCTGCCAGACGTTCATAACATCTAGTGTTGCTCCAGCAGCAGGCCTGGCACCCAGCGGTGCTTCCAGGACGTAATTCTTCTGAGCAGCAATGAGGATAATCCTCAAGTTACGGACCCAGTCCGTATAATTGCTACCATCATCTTTCAACTTTGCTTTCTCAAGGAACGCATTAAAATTCAACGGAACAACAGCACGAGCCATCTATCTACAATCAACATAAACAAGCAAGATACTATCAGGTACTAAGTTCATGATAAGTTTAAGTTCAATTAATCAAATTACTTAAGAACTCCCACTTAGATAGACATCCCTCTAATCTTCTAAGTGATTACGTGATCCAAATCAACTAAACCATAACCGATCATCACGTGAGATGGAGTAGTTTTCAATGGTGAACATCGTTATGTTGATCATATCTACTATATGATTCACGCTCGACCTTTCGGTCTCCGTGTTCCGAGGCCATATCTGCATATGCTAGGCTTGTCAAGTTTAACCTGAGTATTCTGCGTGTGCAAAAACTGGCTTGCACCCGTTGTAGATGGACGTAGAGCTTATCACACCCGATCATCACGTGGTGTCTGGGCACGACGAACTTTGGCAACGGTGCATACTCAGGGAGAACACTTCTTGATAATTTAGTGAGAGATCATCTTATAATGCTACCGTCAATCAAGGCAAGATAAGATGCATAAAAAGATAAACATCACATGCAATCAATATAACTGATATGATATGGCCATCATCATCTTGTGCTTGTGATCTCCATCTCCGAAGCACCGTCATGATCACCATCGTCATCGGCGCGACACCTTGATCTCCGTCGTAGCATCGTTGTCGTCTCGCCAATCTTATGCTTCCACGACTATCACTACCATTTAGTAATAAAGTAAAGCATTACATCGCGATTGCATTGCATACAATAAAGCGACAACCATATGGCTCCTGCCAGTTGCCGATAACTCGGTTACAAAACATGATCATCTCATACAATAAAAATCATGCCTTGACCATATCACATCACAACATGCCCTGCAAAAACAAGTTAGACGTCCTCTACTTTGTTGTTGCAAGTTTTACGTGGCTGCTACGGGCTTTAAGCAAGAACCAATCTCACCTACGCATCAAAATCACAACGATAGTTTGTCAAATAGACTCCGTTTTAACCTTCGCAAGGACCGGGCGTAGCCATGCTCGGTTCAACTAAAGTTGGAGAGACAGTCGCCCGCAAGCCATCTATGTGCAAAGCACGTCGAGGGAACCGGTCTCGCGTAAGCGTACGCGTAAGGTTGGTCCGGGTCGTCTCGTCCAACAACACCGCCGAACCAAAGTATGACATGCTGGTAGGCAGTATGACTTGCATCGTCCACAACTCACTTGTGTTCTACTCGTGCATATAACATCAAACCATAAAACCTAGGCTCGGATGCCACTGTTGGGGAACGTAGTAATTTCAAAAAATTTCCTACGCACACGCAAGATCATGGTGATGCATAGCAACGAGGGGGAGAGTCTGATCTACATACCCTTGTAGATCGCAACGGAAGCGTTGACACAACGTAGAGGAAGTAGTCGTACGTCTTCTTCCCGATCCGACCGATCCAAGTACCGTTACTCCGGCACCTTCGAGTTCTTAGCACACGTACAGCTCGATGACGATCCCCGGGCTCCGATCCAGCAAAGCTTCGGGGAGGAGTTCCGTTAGCACGACGGCGTGGTGACGATCTTGATGTTCTACCGACGCAGGGCTTCGCCTAAGCACTACAACGATATGATTGAGGTGGAATATGATGGCAAGGGGCACCGCACACGGCTAAGGAATGATCTCAATGATCAACTTGTGTGTCTAGAGGTGCCCCCTGCCTCCGTATATAAAGGAGCCAAGGGGGAGAGGTGCGCCGGCCAGGAGGAGGGCGCAGGAGGAGTCCTACTCCTACCGGGAGTAGGACTCCCCCCCAATCCTATTCCAACTAGGATTCCCAAGGGGGAAAGAGGGAGAGGGGTGGCCGGCCACCTCTCCTAGTCCTAATAGGACTAGGGGAGGGGGGAGGCGCGCAGCCCTTATGGGCAGCCCTTTCACCTTTCCACTAAGGCCCACTAAGGCCCATATGACTCTCGGGGGGTTCCGGTAACCTTCCGGTAATCCGGTAAAATCCTGATTTCACCCGGAACACTTCCGATGTCCAAACATAGGCTTCCAATATATCAATCTTTATGTCTCGACCATTTCGAGACTCCTCGTCATGTCCGTGATCACATCCTGGACTCCGAACAACCTTCAGTACATCAAAATGCATAAACTCATAATAACTGTCATCGTAACGTTAAGCGTGCGGACCCTACGGTTCGAGAACAATGTAGACATGACCGAGACACGTCTCCGGTCAATAACCAATAGCGGGACCTAGATGCCCATATTGGCTCCTACATATTCTACGAAGATCTTTATCGGTCAGACCGCATAACAACATACGTTGTTCCCTTTGTCATCGGTATGTTACTTGCCCGAGATTCGATCGTCGGTATCCAATACCTAGTTCAATCTCGTTACCGGCAAGTCTCTTTACTCGTTCCGTAATACATCATCTCACAACTACCATATTAGTTGTAATGCTTGCAAGGCTTATGTGATGTGCATTACCGAGAGGGCCCAGAGATACCTCTCCGACAATCGGAGTGACAAGACCTAATCTCGAAATACGCCAACCCAACATGTACCATTGGAGACACCTGTAGTACTCCGTTATAATCACCCAGTTACGTTGTGACATTTGGTAGTACCCAAAGTGTTCCTCCGGTAAACGGGAGTTGCATAATCTCATAGTTATAGGAACATGTATAAGTCATGAAGAAAGCAATAGCAACATACTAAACGATCGGGTGCTAAGCTAATGGAATGGGTCATGTCAATCAGATCATTCAACTAATGATGTGACCTCGTTAATCAAATAACAACTCATTGTTCATGGTTAGGAAACATAACCATCTTTGATTAACGAGCTAGTCAAGTAGAGGCATACTAGTGACACTTTGTTTGTCTATGTATTCATACATGTATTATGTTTCCGGTTAATACAATTCTAGCATGAAACATTTATCATGATTATAAGGAAATAAATAATAACTTTATTATTGCCTCTAGGGCATATTTCCTTCACATAGACAAACAAAGTGTCACTAGTATGCCTCTACTTGACTAGCTCGTTAATCAAAGATGGTTATGTTTCCTAACCATGAACAAAGAGTTGTTATTTGATTAACGGGATCACATCATTAGGTGAATGATCTGATTGACATGACCCATTCCATTAGTTTAGCACCCGATTGTTTAGTATGTTGCTATTGCTTTCTTCATGACTTATACATGTTCCTATGACTATGAGATTATGCAACTCCCGTTTGCCGGAGGAACACTTTGTGTGCTACCAAACGTCACAACGTAAATGGGTGATTATAAAGGTGCTCTACAGGTGTCTCCAAAGGTAGATGTTGGGTTGGCGTATTTCGAGATTAGGATTTGTCACTCCGATTGTCGGAGAGGTATCTCTGGGCCCTCTCGGTAATGCACATCACATAAAGCCTTGCAAGTGTTGCAACTAATGAGTTAGTTGCAAGATGATGTATTATGTAACGAGTAAAGAGACTTGCCGGTAACGAGATTGAACTAGGTATTAGATACCGACGATCGAATCTCGGGCAAGTAACATACCGATGACAAAGGGAACAACGTATGTTGTTATGCGGTCTGACCGATAAAGATCTTCGTAGAATATGTAGGAGCCAATATGGGCATCCAGGTCCCGCTATTGGTTATTGACCGGAGATTTGTCTCAGTCATGTCTACATTGTTCTCGAACCGTAGGGTCCGCACGCTTAACGTTACGATGACAGTTATTATGAGTTTATGCATTTTGATGTACCGAAGGTTGTTCGGAGTCCCGAATGTGACCACGGACATGACGAGGAGTCTGAAATGGTCGAGACAGAAAGATTGATATATTGGATGACTATATTCGGACACCGGAAGCGTTCCGGGGAAGTTTCGGATAAAACCGGAGCCTCGGGGGGTTAATGGGCCTCATGGGCCTAAAGTGGAGAAGAGGAAGGGGCTGCCAGGGAAGGCCGCGTGCCCCCTCTCCCCCTAGTCCGACTTGGACAAGGAGGGAGGGGCGGCGCCCCCCCTTTCCTTCTCTCCTTCCACCTCTCCTACTTGGACAAGGAAAAGGAAGGGGAGTCCTACTCCCGGTAGTAGTAGGACTCCTCCTGCGCGCCTCCTATAGGGCCGGCCGCACCCCCCCTTGGATCCTTTATATACGGAGGCAAGGGGGCACCCTAGGACACACAAGTTGATCTTCGCGATCGTTCCTTAGCCGTGTGCGGTGCCCCCTTCCACCATATTCCACCTCGGTCATATCGTTGCAGTGCTTAGGCGAAGCCCTACGTCGGTAGAACATCATCATCGTCACCACGCCGTTGTGCTGACGGAACTCATCCCCGAAGCTTTGCTAGATCAGAGCCCGGGGAGCGTCATCGAGCTGTACGTGTGCTAAAGAACTCGGAGGTGCCGGAGTAACGGTGCTTGGATCGGTCGGATTGGGAAGACGTACGACTACTTCCTCTATGTTGCGTCAACGCTTCCGCGTCGGTCTACGAGGGTACGTAGACAATACTCTCCCCTCTCGTTGCTATGCATCACCATGATCTTGCGTGTGCGTAGGAAATTTTTTGAAATTACTACGTTCCCCAACAGTGGCATCCGAGCCTAGGTTTTATGTGTTGATGTTATATGCACGAGTAGAACACAAGTGAGTTGTGGGCGATATAAGTCATACTGCTTACCAGCATGTCATACTTTGGTTCGGCGGTATTGTTGGACGAAGCGGCCCGGACCGACATTACGCGTACGCTTACGCGAGACCGGTTCTCCCGATGTGCTTTGCACATAGGTGGCTTGCGGGTGACAGCCTCCAACTTTAGTTGAACCGAGTGTGGCTACGCCCGGTCCTTGCAAAGGTTAAAACAACACCAACTTGACAAACTATCATTGTGGTTTTGATGCGTAGGTAAGATTGGTTCTTGCTTAAGCCCGTAGCAGCCACGTAAAACTTGCAACAACAAAGTAGAGGACGTCTAACTTGTTTTTGCAGGGCATGTTGTGATGTGATATGGTCAAGACATGATGCTAAATTTTATTGTATGAGATGATCATGTTTTGTAACCGAGTTATTGGCAATTGGCAGGAGCCATATGGTTGTCGCTTTATTGTATGCAATGCAATCGCGCTGTAATGCTTTACTTTATCACTAAACGGTAGAGATAGTCGTGGAAGCATAAGATTAGCGAGACGACAACGATGCTACGATGGAGATCAAGGTGTCGCGCCGGTGACGATGGTGATCATGACGGTGCTTCGGAGATGGAGATCACAGGCACAAGATGATGATGGCCATATCATATCAATTATATTGATTGCATGTGATGTTTATCTTTTATGCATCTTATCTTGCTTTGATTGACGGTAGCATTATAAGATGATCTCTCACTAATTATCAAGAAGTGTTCTCCCTGAGTATGCACCGTTGCGAAAGTTCTTCGTGCTGAGACACCACGTGATGATCGGGTGTGATAGGCTCTATGTTCAAATACAACGGGTGCAAAACAGTTGCACACGCGGAATACTCAGGTTATACTTGACGAGCCAAGGATATACAGATATGGCCTCGGAACACGGAGACCGAAAGGTCGAGCGTGAATCATATAGTAGATATGATCAACATAATGATGTTCACCAATAAAACTACTCCATCTCACGTGATGATCGGACATGGTTTAGTTGAGTTGGATCACGTAATCACTTAGAGGATTAGAGGGATGTCTATCTAAGTGGGAGTTCTTTTAGTAAATTAATTGAACCTAAATTTATCATGAAACTTAGTACCTGATAGTATCTTGCTTGTTTATGTTTGATTGTAGATAGATGGCTCGTGCTGTTGTTCCGTTGAATTTTAATGCGTTCCTTGAGAAAGCAAAGTTGAAAGATGATGGTAGCAATTACACGGACTGGGTCCGTAACTTGAGGATTATCCTCATTGCTGCACAGAAGAATTACGTCCTGGAAGCACTGCTGGGTGCCAGGCCCGCTGCTGGAGCAACACCAGATGTTATGAACGTCTGGCAGAGCAAAGCTGATGACTACTCGATAGTTCAGTGTGCCATGCTTTACGGCTTAGAATCGGGACTTCAACGACGTTTTGAACGTCATGGAGCATATGAGATGTTCCAGGAGTTGAAGTTAATATTTCAAGCAAATGCCCGGATTGAG
The DNA here is from genome assembly GCF_002162155.2 of Triticum dicoccoides. Lineage (NCBI taxonomy): Eukaryota > Viridiplantae > Streptophyta > Magnoliopsida > Poales > Poaceae > Triticum > Triticum dicoccoides. The sequence continues at coordinate 604,192,045 of NC_041380.1, read as the reverse complement.
AGATATGAAGTCTCCAATAAGTTCTATAGCTGCAAGATGGAGGAGAACAGTTCTGTCAGTGAGCATATACTCAAAATGTTTGGGTATAATAATCACTTGATTCAATTGGGAGTTAATCTTCCAGATGATTGCGTCATTGACAGAATTCTCCAATCACTGCCACCAAGCTACAAGAGCTTCGTGATGAACTATAATATGCAAGGGATGAATAAGACTATTTTTTTGACCATGAAGACTGTAGGGCTTACACCCCACAGCATTTTATTAAAAATAAAGCAAACACATACAGGGTTTCCTCAAGGTGAGGAAAGAAAAAAATAACAAAGAAAAAAGAAAGAAAGAGGAAGAAAAACTATACAGGGTAGGGGAGCACTATACCTATAAATTACAAATAAACAAAGGAGACAAACAGGAACTCTCCTCCAGGAGGAAGAAAATCAATCCACTTAAGAAGGGCGTCTCTAAATTTCCGTTTTATTCGGTGGGAGAGCAGAGTGATATCATGAATGAAGCTATTCCTCCATGCCCTGAAAGAGGGTTGAATGTTCCTGAAAGTTCTATCATTCCTGATCTTCCAAATATTCCACCAGGCCAAGAAAACCACCTCCCAAAAAAAGGTTTGTTGAAATCCTTCCTTGCATGATGAGCAATTTCCACCATATCGTCACCATTTTTCCATTCAATTTGTAGGTAGTTCCAGACTCGAGCACTAAAATTGCACTAGAAGAACAGGTGATTTCTGTCCTCCAGAGCTCCAGTCAGACAAAGAACACATTCAGGCCCTTCATTAATTCTCCAATGTCTCCTCTGAATCATGTCCTTGGTGTTAATCCTGTCCATGATGACAAGCCAAGCAAACATCTTGATCGACATAGTGCAGCAACTTTTCCATATCCATCCCAGGATGGGGTTTGAGACCATTGGCTGATAGACAAAATCATAAAACTTTTTTGCTGTATACTCTGATTTCTTGCCATGCCTCCATCCCCATTGGATGAATACGACTATTCCCGAGCTCTTCGCAATGCTGAAAGCTGCGGAGGTAGAAATCAAGAAGGAGCATCAAGTGTTGATGGTCAACAAGACCACTAGTTTCAAGAAAAAGGGCAAAGGGAAGAAGAAGGGGAACTTCAAAAAGAACGGCAAGCAAGTTGCTACTCAAGAGAAGAAACCCAAGTCTGGACCTAAGCCTGAAACTGAGTGCTTCTACTGCAAGCAGACTGGTCACTGGAAGCGGAACTGCCCCAAGTATTTGGCGGATAAGAAGGATGGCAAGGTGAACAAAGGTATATGTGATATACATATTATTGATGTGTACCTTACCAATGCTCGCAGTAGCACCTGGGTATTTGATACTGGTTCTGTTACTAATGTTTGCAACTCGAAATAGGGACTACGGATTAAGCGAAGATTGGCTAAGGACGAGGTGACGATGCGCGTGGGAAATGGTTCCAAAGTCGATGTGATCGCGGTCGGCACGCTACCTCTACATCTACCTTCGGGATTAATATTAGACCTAAATAATTGTTATTTGGTGCCAGCGTTGAGCATGAACATTATATCTGGATCTTGTTTGATGCGAGACGGTTATTCATTTAAATCTGAGAATAATGGTTGTTCTATTTATATGAGTAATATATTTTATGGTCATGCACCCTTAAAGAGTGGTCTATTTTTGTTAAATCTCGATAGTAGTGACACACATATTCATAGTGTTGAAACCAAAAGATGCAGAGTTGATAATGATAGTGCAACTTATTTGTGGCACTGCCTTTAGGTCATATCGGTGTAAAGCGCATGAAGAAACTCCATACTGATGGACTTTTGGAACCACTTGATTATGAATCACTTGGTACTTGCGAACCGTGCCTCATGGGCAAGATGACTAAAACACCATTCTCCGGTACTATGGAGAGAGCAACAAATTTGTTGGAAATCATACATACAGATGTATGTGGTCCGATGAATGTTGAGGCTCGTGGCGGATATCGTTATTTTCTCACCTTCACAGATGACTTAAGCAGATATGGGTATATCTACTTAATGAAACATAAGTCTGAAACGTTTGAAAAGTTCAAAGAATTTCAGAGTGAAGTTGAAGATCATCGTAACAAGAAAATAAAGTTTCTACGATCTGATCGTGGAGGAGAATATTTGAGTTACGAGTTTGGTGTACATTTGAAAAATTGTGGAATAGTTTCGCAACTCACGTCACCCGGAACACCACAGCGTAATGGTGTGTCCGAACGTCGTAATCGTACTTTACTAGATATGGGGCGATCTATGATGTCTTACTGATTTACCACTATCATTTTGGGGATACGCCCTAGAGACAGCCGCATTCACGTTAAATAGGGCACCATCAAAATCCGTTGAGACGACGCCATATGAACTGTGGTTTGGCAAGAAACCAAAGTTGTCGTTTCTGAAAGTTTGGGGTTGCGATGCTTATGTGAAAAAGCTTCAACCTGATAAGCTCGAACCCAAATCGGAGAAATGTGTCTTCATAGGATATCCAAAGGAAACTATTGGATACACCTTCTATCACAGATCCAAAGGCAAGACTTTTGTTGCTAAATTCGGAAACTTTCTGGAGAAGGAGTTTCTCTCGAAAGAAGTGAGTGGGAGGAAAGTAGAACTTGACGAGGTAACTGTACCTGCTCCCTTATTGGAAAGTAGTGCATCACAGAAAACTGTTTCAGTGACACCTACACCAGTTAGTGAGGAAGCTAATGATAATGATCATGAAACTTCAGAACAAGATACTACTGAACCTCGTAGATCAACCAGAGTGAGATCCACGCCAGAGTGGTACGGAAATCCTGTTCTGGAAGTCATGCTACTAGATCATGATGAACCTACGAACTATGAAGAAGCGATGGTGAGCCCAGATTCCGCAAAATGGCTTGAAGCCATGAAATCTAAGATGGGATCCATGTATGAGAACAAAGTATGGACTTTGGTTGACTTGCCCGATGATCGGCAAGCAATTGAGAATAAATGGATCTTCAAGAAGAAGACTGACGCTGACGGTAATATTACTGTCTACAAAGCTCGACTTGTCGCAAAAGGTTTTCGACAAGTTCAAGGGGTTGACTATGATGAGACCTTCTCACCCGTAGTGATGCTTAAGTCTGTCCGAATCATGTTAGCAATTGCCGCATTTTATGATTATGAAATTTGGCAGATGGATGTTAAAACTGCATTCCTGAATGGATTTCTGGAAGAAGAGTTGTATATGATGCAACCATAAGGTTTTGTCGATCCAAAGGGAGCTAACAAAGTGTGCAAGCTCCAAGGATCTATTTATGGACTGGTGCAAGCCTCTCGGAGTTGGAATAAACGCTTTGATAGTGTGATCAAAGCATTTGGTTTTATACAGACTTTCGGAGAAGCCTGTATTTACAAGAAAGTGAGTGGGAGCTCTGTAGCATTTCTGATATTATATGTGGATGACATATTACTGATTGGAAATGATATAGAATTTCTGGATAGCATAAAGGGATACTTGAATAAGAGTTTTTCAATGAAAGACCTCGGTGAAGCTGCTTACATATTAGGCATAAAGATCTATAGAGATAGATCAAGACGCTTAATTGGACTTTCACAAAGCACATACCTTGACAAGATTTTGAAAAAGTTCAAAATGGATCAAGCAAAGAAAGGGTTCTTGCCTGTGTTACAAGGTGTGAAGTTGAGTCAGACTCAATGCCCGACCACTGCAGAAGATAGAGAGAAAATGAAAGATGTTCCCTATGCTTCAGCCATAGGCTCTATCATGTATGCAATGCTGTGTACCAGACCTGATGTGTGCCTTGCTATAAGCTTAGCAGGGAGGTACCAAAGTAATCCAGGAGTGGATCACTGGACAGCGGTCAAGAACATCCTGAAATACCTGAAAAGGACTAAGGATATGTTTCTCGTATATGGAGGTGACAAAGAGCTCATCGTAAAAGGTTACGTTGATGAAAGCTTTGACACTGATCCGGACGATTCTAAATCGCAAACCGGATACGTGTTTACATTAAACGGTGGAGCTGTCAGTTGGTGCAGTTCTAAACAAAGCGTCGTAGCGGGATCTACATGTGAAGCGGAGTACATAGCTGCTTCGGAAGCAGCAAATGAAGGAGTCTGGATGAAGGAGTTCATATCCGATATAGGTGTCATACCTAATGCATCGGATCCAATGAAAATCTTTTGTGACAATACTGGTGCAATTGCCTTGGCAAAGGAATCCAGATATCACAAGAGAACCAAGCACATCAAGAGATGCTTCAATTCCATCCGGGATCTAGTCCAGGTGGGAGACAAAGAGATTTGCAAGATACATACGGATCTGAATGTGGCAGACCCGTTGACTAAGCCTCTTCCACGAGCAAAACATGATCAGCACCAAGACTCCATGGGTGTTAGAATCATTACTGTGTAATCTAGATTATTGACTCTAGTGCAAGTGGGAGACTGAAGGAAATATGCCCTAGAGGCAATAATAAAGTTATTATTTATTTCCTTATATCATGATAAATGTTTATTATTCATGCTAGAATTGTATTAACCGGAAACATAATACATGTGTGAATACATAGACAAACTAAGTGTCACTAGTATGCCTCTACTTGACTAGCTCGTTAATCAAAGATGGTTATGTTTCCTAACCATGAACAAAGAGTTGTTATTTGATTAACGGGATCACATCATTAGGTGAATGATCTGATTGACATGACCCATTCCATTAGCTTAGCACCCGATCGTTTAGTATGTTGCTATTGCTTTCTTCATGACTTATACATGTTCCTATGACTATGAGATTATGCAACTCCCGTTTGCCGGAGGAACACTTTGTGTGCTACCAAACGTCACAACGTAAATGGGTGATTATAAAGGTGCTCTACAGGTGTCTCCAAAGGTAGATGTTGGGTTGGCGTATTTCGAGATTAGGATTTGTCACTCCGATTGTCGGAGAGGTATCTCTGGGCCCTCTCGGTAATGCACATCACATAAAGCCTTGCAAGCGTTGCAACTAATGAGTTAGTTGCGAGATGATGTATTACGTAACGAGTAAAGAGACTTGCCGGTAACGAGATTGAACTAGGTATTAGATACCGACGATCGAATCTCGGGCAAGTAACATACCGATGACAAAGGGAACAACGTATGTTGTTATGCGGTCTGACCGATAAAGATCTTCGTAGAATATGTAGGAGCCAATATGGGCATCCAGGTCCCGCTATTGGTTATTGACCAGAGATTTGTCTCAGTCATGTCTACATTGTTCTTGAACTGTAGGGTCCGCACGCTTAACGTTACGATGATAGTTATTATGAGTTTATGCATTTTGATGTACCGAAGGTTGTTCGGAGTCCCGGATGTGATCACGGACATGACGAGGAGTCTCGAAATGGTCGAGACATAAAGATTGATATATTGGATGACTATATTCAGACACCGGAAGCGTTCCGGGGAAGTTTCGGATAAAACCGGAGCCCCGGGGGGTTAATGGGCCTCATGGGCCTAAAGTGGAGAAGAGGAAGGGGCTGCCAGGGCAGGCCGCGCGCCCCCTCTCCCCCTAGTCCGAATTGGACAAGGAGGGAGGGGCGGCGCCCCCCCTTTCCTTCTCTCCTTCCACCTCTCCTACTTGGACAAGGAAAAGGAAGGGGAGTCCTACTCCCGGTAGGAGTTGGACTCCTCCTACGCGCCTCCTATAGGGCCGGCTGCACCCCCCCTTGGATCCTTTATATACGGAGGCAAGGGGGCACCCTAGGACACACAAGTTGATCTTCGTGATCATTCCTTAACCGTGTGCGGTGCCCCCTTCCACCATATTCCACCTTGGTCATATCGTTGCAGTGCTTAGGCGAAGCCCTACATCGGTAGAACATCATCATCGTCACCACGCTGTTGTGCTGACGGAACTCATCCCCGAAGCTTTGCTGGATCGGAGCTCGGGGAGCGTCATCGAGCTGTACGTGTGCTAAAGAACTCGGAGGTGCCGGAGTAACGGTGCTTGGATCGGTCGGATCAGGAAGACGTACGACTACTTCCTCTACGTTGCGTCAACGCTTCCGCGTCGGTCTACGAGGGTACGTAGACAATACTCTCCCCTCTCGTTGCTATGCATCACCATGATCTTGCGTGTGCGTAGGAAATTTTTTGAAATTACTACGTTCCCAACATATGGGCAGATGGGAATTTGTTAATGTCCGGTTGTAGAAAACCTGAAGTTGACCTTAATTAAAATATATCAATAGCGTGTGTAACAGTGATGGTCTCTTTCCGACGGAGTCCGGGAAGTGAACACGGTTGTTGGAGTTATGCTTGACGTAGGTTGCTATAGGATCACTTCTTGATCATACTTTTATGGACCGTGCTTTGACTTGTCTTCTCGCTCTCATTTGCGTATGTTAGCCACCATATATGCTAGTCGCTTGCTGCAGCTCCACCTCATACCTTTACCTTACCCATAAGCTTAAATAGTCTTGATCGCGAGGGTGCGAGATTGCTGAGTCCCCATGACTCACAGATACTTCCAAAACCAGTTTGTAGGTGCCGATGAGACCGTGCAGATGACGCAACCAAGCTCAGGAGGAGCTTGATGAAGATCTTGTCCTTTGTGTTGTTTCATTCTAGTTGATCAGTAGTGGTGCCCAGTTGGGGTCGATCGGGGACCTTGTCGCATTTGGGGGTTCTTCTTTTATTTTGGCACCGTAGACGGGCCATGAGTGATTGGATGATGTAATGCTGTTTATGTACTCTGTTTGACGTGGCGAGTGTAAGCCAACTATGTACCTTCCCCTTTTATTATATATTTACATGGGATGTTGTGAAGATTGCCTTACTTGCGACATTGCTTTCAATGCGGTTATGCCTCTAAGTCGTGCTTCGACACGTAGGAGATATAGCTGCATCGAGGACGTTTCAAGTTGGTAATCAGAGCCTTCCCCGACCTTAGGAGCCCCCATTGCTTGATCGTTTTTAGCAGCCGTTGTTGAGTCTAGAAAAATGTTTTTGAGTCATTTAGGAATTATATATCGGAGAGTTTAGGAATTCTTTTTACTTCCCAGTCTCCTCATCGCTCTGGTAAGGCATCCTGACGTAGAGTTTTGATTCTTCTCTTCTCAAATTGCACTAATTTTTTTTAGGATCACACGGGTATCTTGGAATCGTTCCGATGGTTTTATGACGAGAACATTGTGTTGGTGCCTCCTGTCAGGGGTTTTGTGGAAGTGTCCCAGGGAGTTGAGCTCTGAGGTGTTGTCGTCATAATTTTATCATTGCAATTCTGGAATACCTGAGTTTAGTACGCCGACATCGAAAATCTCTTTTATGCAGTTCGTTGGTGAGATAACCTCGACGCCACCCAGTACTGGGGCGGGAGTTCGGGAGTATTGCCATAACTTGTATAACGGATGCTTTTCGAAGGTTGAAGTAGACGATTTCCGAAGGTTTCTTGGTTATGTGTTGAAGGATGGATACAGCTGGATGCAGGATTTGCTAGATTTGGGTGAGATATTATGCTTCCCCTGTATCCCCAACACCTGATTGCATAACCGGAAAGTTTCGGGAGTTTCATAAGTGGGAATTCAAGTAGCTCTTAGGATATCTTTTCGACAGATGTATGATATGAAATTGGGGTTCGACGTCTAGTGGTCCGCACGGTCGGTTTTACAGTGGTCTCGTTGTGTCTTAAAGAGTCCTTGGCTATGCCGACTCGGGGACGCTTCGTATGTCATGTGCACTGCCTTGTACATGATGGTGATGTACGATCGAGCTCATGTAGGCCCCACCACGAAAACTTTGGACGAAATCTCTATCATATGTTTGTTCCGGCTTATTTTGCAAGCCAATCCTTTGTTTTGTTTCAATTTGTGGTATTCGAGTTGCTTCGAAGTCAAATGTTGATTCCATACCCTTTCCAAATGGTGTTCTCATACTCCTATGTGAATACTAATCCTTCATGATAATCGAGATTGTCATGTCAATCCTTTTTTTAACTGGTGTACTTCTCTTCAAGTGGATCCGATCATTGCAAAATCTGCAAGATCAAGTATCAGTTCTTCTCAACGGTGTTTGTTTCATCCATCTCCAAGTTGCCTTTGTTTTTCCCACCCTCTCACCCTCTTTCTTCGAGGAATAAGATTTCTTAATCAAGTACCATCTTATTGGTGTGAAGTCTCTCCATTCTTTTCCATCAATGTTCTTATCCGGTGATTCTCAGGAAGATGCTAACAGAGCTTCTAGTTCATCATTCTTCGTTCTCTTTTATCCGATGAATTCAATTCAAGCTTTGCCAATTATATCCTTTCCTCGTTGCAAATACCTTCTCATGCCGGTGCACCTCATATTCAGTCATTTCTCGCTATTCATTTGTTCCGGAGTGCTCAAGATATCTCGAAGATTCGTGTTTTTTTTCCACTCTGCATTCGTTCAAGATCTTTCGAGGTTGTTTTCTCATTCAAGCCTTTTAATTCAACCGGTGCAATCTCTCCTTTATTCATTTCAACGGTGTATCTTTTGAGTGGGCCCTAACCCACAGGTCTTTTCCCAGGATCTTACCGGACTCTTCTTATTTTCCCGAAGGTATTCTCAAATTCCTTTCGAAGTTTGACGTAAGGATGAATTATCATCAGTCAAATGTATTTCTCCAAGATCTTTCAAATTCTTTTCATAGTTGGTTCAACCTCTTCGCTTTTGATTTTCCCGGGGTGTCTAAATTATTCATGGTGGTGTTTCTCGTCGTCATTCTCGGATTTTGAAGACCGAAGAAGAGTTTCTCTTTAATCTTGCTCCATTCTCTTCAAGATTCGTGATTCTAGCTTGTTGCCATCCTCTCAAAATTATTTTCGTTTGTGGGAATTCTTTTCATCCATCCGAAGCAATTCAAGAGTATTCTCAGTTGGTTATCTGGAGTCCATCAATTCAGGCTTATTCTTTCTCAGCTGCCAGTTATCATTCTCCAAATCTTACCGGTGCTTCGTTCAAGTGATCTCTAATCAGTTCATGATCCCTTTGTTCTCTTGTCTCTAAATTCTCTCAAGCATCTTCTTTCATTTGCTAATTCGTCCCGGTGTTGTCCTTATCTTTCCTTCGGTCATTTTAATTCTTACGGTGGTTCGTTCAAGACTTCTCTTCCTTCGTTATCATATCAATTTATTCGTTATTTCAATCCTACCGGTGGTGCGTTGAAGACCTTCCCAAGTTGACGCTATATCTATTTAATCCTTTCTACGAGAATAAGTAGTATGCCAAATCCATTGTTGGTCATCAATTTAATTGGTGAAGGATAAGCATAATGTAATCCTTATCCTTATTTCATCCAAGTGATTAATTTCCTATTCCGGAGGCTCATCAAATTCCTGATTTCAATTGTTTCATCTTCTCTTTTCCCGGAGTTCCAACCTTTACAATTTTTTCACCATGGAGATTCATCTAAATCGTCGCAAGGCCTCGCTTGTGTTTTCAACTTCTCTTTCCGTTTTGATCATCCTTTTGTTATCGGAGTTCTTCACGGAGGTTCTACATGATGGTTCATCTATGATTTAATTCATTCTCGAAGTGTTCATTGAGATTCTTTTCTAAGGAGCTCAAGCGTTCGTCATCTTGCAATCCGGAGTGCATTCTTCCTTCCATATCATTGGAGGTGGTATTATGTCATTATTGATATTTTGAGTCATGTTTCATGATTCACATGTTGTTAACAATGCGGTATATTAAATCCATCACCCTCTCTGTGGAGTTATCTTGGGTTATGTTTCACCTAAAGCTTTCCCTAAGGATCTTGCTATCGTGAGCCGTATAATTGACCCAAGCTCTTCATTTATCCTCCCGGTGAAATAGTTTCTTGTCTCCTTGTTCTTATCAATCCAATTCTTCTTCCCGTGAGTGGCAGGTTGTCACCTCATAATTTGAGATGTATTCCATAAGACCATATCAAGTTTATCCTTTTCGTTGTTGATTTTTTCCAACAATTCCGTTCTAGCTTTTGGTGTCAGCGTGCTCCCTCAAGATCGTGCTTCCCTTCATTCACTCCATTCCATTCTTACTTTTGTTCCAGAGCCATTGTGATGTTGCTCTCTTCAACCCATCTTTTGGTCTTGTCAAGATCATGTTTGACTCGTGCTTATCCGTTCAACCGGAGTGCTGTGTCCCTTTGCTCAAGCTCTTTCATTTTATCAAGTTTTTCATCTCTTTTAAACCGAAGTGTTGTCCGAGATCTTTCTTACCCCTTGTTTCATTCATTCAATAGTTCCGGAGGCAGTATGTTGTTGATCTCATCAAGCATCCTATCATCTTGTCAAGTTCTTGTTAATTCCTTCCATTTGCAGTCGGAGTGCTGTCCAAATTATATTATTCTTAATCCTTCTCTATCTTGTTTTAACCAGAGTGGTTTCAATATATATCTTGCAATTCAACCTCAAGGTTTTTTGCAATGTTCTTGGTTCCTCTCTTCTAATGGAGTGTTTTCAACTTCGTTCATCTCAGTTGTATTCTTTGCTCGAAATTGTTCAACCTCGCAAGGTTCTTTGGTTTCACTCATTGGTAAAAGAAGCAACTTAGTTTGACCTCTTCTCGTTCTCTTCCGTTTTCCCCTCCGGTGCCATTCTAGATCTCGGGACGAGATCCTCTCGTAGTGGTGGAGTGTTGTAACGCCCCGAGACCGATGTGCCAGGTGTCTTCCAGTTATTCGCTGTGTTGCCATGTCATTTTGCTTGCATGTTGCATCTTGTCATGTCATCATGTGCATTGCATCATCATGTTTTCAAAACTTGCATCCGTCCGGGTTCCCCAGTTCCATCCGTCATCCGTTCTGAGCCCAGACCACACTTGCACGCACCCGCGGCATGTCCGAAATAGTATTTTATAAGTGGCCGGAAAATGTTCTCGGAATGGGATGAAAGTTGGCATGCGGTGTTGTTTTGTTGTTAGTAGACCGCCTGCCAAGTTTCATCGCGTTCGGAGTCCGTTTGACGCCCCAACGGATAAATATAGCGGCAATAGTAGCCGGTCTAACGTCGGAAGTTTTGGTCTCCGGAAACAGTTGCCAGGCTGCACTCCTCTCCTCTTGTCTCAGCCCAACCCGCTCTCCACAGTCCACCTAGGCCCATGCCTACCCCTCTTTGCACAGTGCATCGGACCTCCTCGCGCGCGCGTCCAAAAGTTGTCCCGGACCCGACCCGGACAGTCGTTACCGTTGTGTCCGGATCATCCCCAAACATCTACAAAACGTCTCCATTTTGTTAATTGGACTTCCTAACATATTTTTCACGACCACTCAATTTTATTTGAGGGACGGTTTAGCCCCTAAACTCTCCCTCTTTCCTTATATATATATATATACTCCCTAGTCTAAATCAAGACCAAACCCTAGAAACTAGGGATCTGTCCCATCCATTCTGCATCCACCTAACCAAATTCCCTCGCAGCGCCGCCACCCCCACCTAACTCCTCTCGGCTTTCCGTGCCCGACCAATCAAGAGCGCATGCCTCGATCTGGATCGAGAGGAGCGCCGACCCGCAAGTCCCAGCGTCGATCCATCCCAGCTTCTCCTCACAGAGACCTCCCGCAAGCCTACAGGCCGACCCCGTCGCCGTTCCTCCTCTGCTCCTTTCCTTCCCCTCGTTTTCCTCTCCCGTTTCTCTCATCTCTCTCTCTCATTCTGGACAGGAAGGCAAGCATGGCTGCCTCTCCATGGAGATGAACTGCGCCGCCCGGATCACCTGCGACCTCGAGTCGCCCCTGGTTCGTCCTCGCCGCCCGTTGGTGCTCCGGCCGCAGCCGCCATGGTCTCCAGCTCCGCCCGCGCACCTGCCTCACGAACTGCCGCTCCGCCAAGTCCCTCGTCCGCGTCGTCCCGTCGAGCGCCGGGATGAACGGAGCAGCTCCAGTCTCGCCTCGGCCCTCCTCGACTTCCTGCGCACCGGATCCATCCCCCTCGCCCTTCCACTCGTCGCCGGGAGACGCCAGTGCCAGGTCCACCGCCGCTTGTGTCCTCTGCTTCCAGGACGAGGCGCCCGCTCGACCGCATCTTGCGTTGACTTCTCAGGTGGATCCAGCCGGCCTTGTCCAGATTCCAGGCCCAGCGCCTCGCCTCTGCTGACTGTGCCGCGCAGCGCCTGCTTCCCCTTCGGCCTTCAAGGCCAGCTCAAGCCGGCCCAGCCCAGCGAGCCTCCTCAGCCTGGCAGCGACCGGCCCAGCCGCCTGCCTCATCCAGCCCAGCACCAACCGGGCCAAGCCAAATGTGAGAAGCCCCCCTCCAGCCCCTGTGCATTGTTGGGCTTGTCCTAGATTTCAGCCCAGTAGTGTTTTTTTTCAGTCTGTGCGAATTTAGCTATTATCCGCAGGATTGCAGTTTTACAGACAACCCCTTGAACTTCATGCATTTAATAACTTCTCAACCGTGCATCATTTGCAAACAATTTATATATGTAAAATGCTTAGAATTTTATCTAGTTTCATAATATGCCACTCTCATCCATGTTAAAAATGTTTAACTTGTTGTTTGCATTAATTTGCATAAATGCCATGTTAAAATGATTTATTTCATAACTAAAACCGTAACTCGGATTTTAATAAATCTTATATGTAAATAGGGTGGAAAATGCCTAGTTTAACATGGCGTACTTGTTTTGCATGTTTAATAACTCTAAAATTGTGTTTAGGGCAGAACAGTACCAAACCTAAAATGTGCACATGAGGAGTTTCCGGACTTGTTGTTTGTTGTTCCGGCCTCATTTTAATCTTGCCTAGATAGGTAGTTTTCATTTGCTTCACCCTCTTGCCATGTTTAACAACATTTAATATTGTTGGGTACATAAACGAGATCGAACTAAGTAACCCGAACGTGGTGTTCCGTCAATATGCATCCCGTTGCGTATTGAGCTCCACTTAAATTGTAGTATTGTTTGTTGCACTTTGCCATGCCATGCCTCATTAAACCGGACATGCATCATACTTGGTTGTGCATCATGCCATGTCTATGTGGTGGTTGTTTACTATGTTGTGTGCTTCTTTCCGGTGTTTGCTTCTTCGGGTTGGATGCGATTACGTTGCGTTTGTGAGAATCCGTTCGGCTACGTCCGATTGTTCTTCTTCAGGGACTCGTTCTTCTTCCTTGCAGGATTTCAGGCAAGATGACCATACCCTCGAAATCACTTCTATCTTTGCTTGCTAGTTGCTCGCTCTTTTGCTATGCCTATGCTGCGATACCTACCACTTGCTTATCATGCCTCCTACATTGTTTAACCAAGCCTCTAACCCACCTTGTCCTAGCAAATCGTTGTTTGGCTATGTTACCGCTTTGCTCAGCCCCTCTTATAGCGTTGTTAGTTGCAGGTGAAGATTGAAGTTTTGTTCCTTGTTGGAACATGGAGATGTTGTTCCTTGTTGGAACATGTTTACTTGTTGGGATATCACAATATATCTTATTTAATTAATGCATCTATATACTTGGTAAAGGGTGGAAGGCTCGGCCTTATGCCTGGTGTTTTGTTCCACTCTTGCCGCCCTAGTTTCCGTCATATCGGTGTTATGTTCCCGGATTTTGCGTTCCTTACGCGGTTGGGTAATAATGGGAACCCCTTGACAGTTCGCCTTGAGTAAAACTCTTCCAGTAATGCCCAACTTTGGTTTTACCATTCACTGCCTAGCCTTTTCTTTTCCCTTGGGGGTCGCGCGCCCAAGGGTCATCATTATTTACCCCCCCGGCCAGTGCTCCTCTGAGTGTTGGTCCACCTGTCAGCTGCCGGTGGCCACCAGGGGCAACTCTGGGCTGGCCTACCCATACCTAAGACAATCTGAGTGTGCCCTGAGAAAGAGATATGTGCAGCTCCTATCGGGATTTGTCGGCACATTCGGGCGGTGTTGCTGGTTTAGTTTTACCATGTCGAAATGTCTTGTAACCGGGATTCCGAGTCTAATCGGGTCTTCCCGCTAGAAGGTCTATTCCTTCGTTGACTGTGAGAGCTTGTGATGGGCTAAGTTGGGACACCCCTGCAGGGATTTGAACTTTCGAAAGTCGTGCCCGTGGTTATGGGCAGATGAGAATTTTTAATGTCCGGTTGTAGAAAACCTGAAGTTGACCTTAATTAAAATATATCAACAGCGTGTGTAACCGTGATGGTCTCTTTCCGGCGGAGTCCGGGAAGTGAACACGGTTGTTGGAGTTATGCTTGACGTAGGTTGCTATAGGATCACTTCTTGATCATACTTTTATCGACCGTGCTTTGCCTTCTCTTCTCGCTCTCATTTGCGTATGTTAGCCACCATATATGCTAGTCGCTTGCTGCAGCTCCACCTCATACCTTTACCTTACCCATAAGCTTAAATAGTCTTGATCGCGAGGGTGCGAGATTGCTGAGTCCCCGTGACTCACAGATACTTCCAAAACCAGTTTGCAAGTGCCGATGAGACCGTGCAGATGACGCAACCAAGCTCAGGAGGAGCTCGATGAAGATCTTGTCCTTTGTGTTGTTTCGTTCTAGTTGATCAGTAGTGGTGCCCAGTTGGGGTCGATCGGGGACCTTGTCGCATTTGGGGGTTCTTCTTTTATTTTGGCATCGTAGACGGTCCATGAGTGATTGGATGATGTAATGCTATTTATGTACTCTGTTTGACATGGCGAGTGTAAGCCAACTATGTACCTTCCCCCTTTATTATATATTTACATGGGATGTTGTGAAGATTGCCTTACTTGCGACATTGCTTTCAATACGGTTATGCCTCTAAGTCGTGCTTCGACACGTAGGAGATATAGCCGCATCGAGGGTGTTTCAGCAGCTCACGCCGAAAGAGACCCACCGGAAGCGCGGTACGCAAGACAATCCGGCGGGTGCTTTTGAGGACCCAAAGCCCCACACGTCTGGGAGGGACCCCGTCGGGGCGCGCGGCGGCTATGGGCTGCCCTAGGTTGACCTGATCGCCCCTAGGGCCTCATGGATCGCCGCCCTGCAACAACAAGAACAGACGAAGAACGAGGAAGAAGAAGAACAAGGGTTAAGGAGAAAAGATAAAGGTAAAAAGTGGTAGATGAATTGATCGATTGTGTGTTGTTCAATCGGCCGTCACCCCTTAGGTATATAAGAGGCGGCTGGACTTCCCGTGCAAGGAAAAGGTTTGATTCACGTCCAAAGCCTAGTCAAATTCGGATTGGTTTTATCCGAACTTTCCTAAACTGTTCGGTTTAAACTGGTTACACCTTGCGGGTCTTTTTTGTGATGGTGAATGACCTTGGATGGAAACGAGTCCAAAAGCAATCTTGACCGTTTCGACGAGGCGAACAACTTTCATGTTGAACGTTTTTTGCTCAGAGGTAATCTTAAAGGTCAAATCGCTCATGCAAAACAGGCTATTATTCGCGCTACCTTGCACAAAACAGGCTATACTCACGCTACCCATCAGATATGGCATCTTGCGGGGCATGCCATTTTCTTCCTCTTGACAGAGCTACATTCCGATGGCTCTAAGTTTTGCATACGAACTTGGATTGGAATGACTTTTATATCAAAATCGATCGTTTCGAGGCGAAGACAATCCGTGTAGATCATTTTTCCATACAAGGTGGTATTGGGGGCGTAATGAGCCGAATAGTGTTCTGAATAGAAAATCTCAGTATTTTGAACACAACTTCGCCCTTTGAGATGAAATTGGATGGCGATGGCCCAAACTTTAAAGATGTTCATATCGACCATACGAAACTTTTTTATGTAGATCACTTCTTCATTTGAGGCCGTATTAATTAAGTTCTTGACCGTGCCAAAATCTGGTGTCAACACATGCCCCCCTGTTTTTCGGCAAAACTTGCGTGCCGAAAAATAATTTGCAATGTATTTGTTCTAAGGATGATGTCAACACTCCATCGGCCATTTATATTTCTCAGGGTGATAATTATGTATCGGCCATGTTTATGCTAAGGGCGATAGTTATTTATCGGCCATGTCTTTGCTTAGGACGATAGTCATATACCTATCGTTGCTTATTTGAACCTCTTGATGCAACTTGGGTGAAACTTCTCAACTTATATAACAATCCGATGATAAGGTTCCATAGATATGTATCTCAAAGCCATCCTCCGAACCATATTATTTATCCTTTCGCTAGGATTTTGCAGATAATCAAGAATGAACTTCCTCCAATCCTTGCTTTGCCTGCATAAAAATTTTATTAGTGGCCGAGGTGGTGAGATCCAATTCGGCCTTACCTATGTTGGCAAGAATGAGCATCGGCTATTGATATATGTGAAATACACCATGACAGACATGGTAGCCGGATGCTTGCTATGCCAACTCTCTCCAATTGTCATGTCTAAATATATGAACAATTTTAATGCAACCCAAAGTAAATTTTGCATCTAGACATACCCCAAGATAAACTATAAGTGATTCATCAAAACATTGATAACCCTTAAATATTTGTTGCACTACTCATAACGAATCACCGAAAGCCTCTCTCTATATATAGCACCTATAACAAGTAAAAGAGTCAATCCGAATAACAATGCATATTCGGCCTTGATTAATCGTGCATAAAAATATTCTAAGCGGCATGAGGCTTCAAAAATAGTACCATAAAGAGATATATAAACAAAACCAACACTTTGGCCAGTGCTATGAATTGAACCATCAAAACATAATCTCCATAGTACTAGAGAGACAAGGCTAATATTAATATTATGCATGACATTAATCCGATGTTTAGTAATAAAATCAGCTATGATTTGGCCTCTTATAGATCTCAAAGATGCATAAAGACAAATCATATCCAAACAAAGTATAAGCCCACTAACCAATTCTGCAGCTATGAATTGGTCTATGCAGCATATATTCAATGACATCGGTCATGATGTCTCAACTCCATTCAATCATAATATAGGCATTGTCGATGTCAAAACTGGCGGATCTCGGGTAGGGGGTCCCGAACTGTGCGTCTAGGCGGATGGTAACAGGAGACAAGGGACACGATGTTTTTACCCAGGTTCGGGCCCTCTCGATGGAGGTAAAACCCTACTCCTGCTTGATTAATATTGATGATATGGGTAGTACAAGAGTAGATCTACCACGAGATCAGAGAGGCTAAACCCTAGAAGCTAGCCTATGGTATGATTGTTGTTCGTCCTACGGACTAAAACCCTCCGGTTTATATAGACACCGGAGAGGGCTAGGGTTACACATAGTCGGTTACAATGGTAGGAGATCTACATATCCGTATCGCCAAGCTTGCCTTCCACGCCAAGGAAAGTCCCATCCGGACACGGGACGAAGTCTTCAATCTTGTATCTTCATAGTCCAAGGGTCCGGCCAAAGGATATAGTCTGGCTGTCCGGACACCCCCTAATCCAGGACTCCTTCAGGCATACATATAAATTTCCATGAGCACGTACCTTGTCTCGCTCTCCAATCGAACTAAGGACGATGTTAGAATACTACACCGGCCATGCATGACATACTCTTAGGACGATAGATACATATCAGCCATTGCCATGTAAACTTCATTCAAAACACATATAGCCGAAATAAACAAA
Organism: Triticum dicoccoides; assembly: GCF_002162155.2. Taxonomy (NCBI): domain Eukaryota; kingdom Viridiplantae; phylum Streptophyta; class Magnoliopsida; order Poales; family Poaceae; genus Triticum; species Triticum dicoccoides. The sequence continues at coordinate 604,174,532 of NC_041380.1, read as the reverse complement.
TGAAATGACAAATCAAGTATTTCGGCCCTTTGGATCAGCAAAAAACTTGTAGCTAATCAAATGTATAGTGACTTGGTAATACCCTTTCATGACGTAAGAAATTATATTGCATCCATGGATTAAAATAAGCCCATTGAGGGTTACCAATCATACCTGATGACGAATTCCATGGCATAGGCGTTAATGGCATAGTTGAAGAATATGGATAATGTGTAGACCAAAGATTGTGAAACCTTCGGCTTGGTCCTTCATAGTTTTCACTCTTTTCCTTCTTCACTTTTGCCGCACTTCTTGTAATGGAAGCTTGCACATAATTCTTATTTTCAGCAGTTCCTTTGGGAACCCATGCCATGTTCCTTTCTTCAAGTTCTTGTGCACTAAGTTTTTGTAATTCTTCTTTTGCCAATACGATAAGCCGAGCTGGCATCTCGGCTGTGATTCTGTTTTGACCAATGGCAATTCCTTTTTGGCCTTGTGCACTCTCAACTTCTTTTCTTCAGATTTGGCACTTTGACTCTGAATAATTGGTTGCTTTGTCTCATTGTCTTTAGTAGCCAATGTCAACACATTAATTGGCTCTTTTTCATTTGAGATCAAATCTAAAGTTGCACTCTTACGACCATCTCTTTTAACATGGTAAACTTGCTTGACCACCTCTTTCTTCTTCCTTAAGCTCTGGACCGATTCCTTATGATTGAAACGGTCTTTAACATGTGATTGTTCAAATGTTGATCTTCTCGGAGCTGCATAATATTGGTGACATGGTCTAAAATAAGATGGAGAATGTGCCCTTGTATCATACCTATCCCATGATGGATATGGATCTATATGAGCATAGGGAGGCATCCACGACATTGGCATTGGCGGCCCAAAATAAGGATATGAATATGTTGCATTAAAATTCTCACTTTGCCAATACCAATCCTCATATTTGCCCCTTGGGGGTGATCTTGGTTTCTTTGCATGATTTGGCCGATAAGTATTCTTCTCTTCACTCTTCTTTTGATATTTATCCAATAGTCAGCGAAGGTGATTTTTGATCTCTTACACTTGCGCTTATTTCGGCCATTGTTTTCTTTTGGTTTGCTTTCATCAATCATTGGATTTGCTAGCTGCCCCAGAGTCCTTGGCGTCTCCATTGTAGCTTTGATGGAACTCTCGCCCTCAAGATTATGTTCATTATGCTCTTCAACAACTTCTCTACTTGAAAGCTTGGTCTCATCACCTATAGTTTTTACCTTCTCTTTAAGTGGATCGGCTTGAAGCAGCCGATGCAAAAACTTTCTGCCATCGGGACCAATCGGAATAGACTGGTCATCTCTTGGTGTCTCAACAAATTTCAATCGTCCTTTATCAATGGACGATTTAATTATTTGATGAAACATGTTGCAATCCTCAAAATTATGCTTGGACGAATCATGCAACTTACAATACATTCGTCCCTGGACTGATGGCTCAACATGGTGATCAAGAATTCTAATATAATTATTTCTCAACAACAAATCAAAGATTTGATCACACATATTGGAATTGAAGGTATTTTTTTTATTTTCTAGCCGATCTTGTTGTGAGAACGGCTTTGGAGTTAAGCAAACGAATGGTTCAGATTTTGCATCACCCCATTCGGCTATGCATTGTGTTTTGCACTCTATGTCCGATGTCTTTGGATAAGAAACTATACTGGCATCGGTTTGCTCAGAAGATTTTAACCTTGGCTTTAAATTTCTGAAACGAAAATAGTTAGAACATACATGTCTCAGTTGAGACCAAGTGTAAGCCAAGTAAGAAATAAGCAAAGCTACCCAACTAAATATGAACTTTAGACTAAGCAATGGGGAAAGCTTTGGCTGTAACAATAAGTCATTGTCGATCTTTATAAATGGCGCAATGGGTTGACCGATATGTTCCATAACAATTTTATTGCTAACAAGTAAATTACCCTTCTTCATTGGTCTTTCAAAATTACTTATGAGAATATTTCTTATAGATGCATCAATAATGAAGTCGCGACCAAATCTGAAAATAGGTAAATTACTCGCTATGCATACTTCTTCAAATACGTTGGGAGAGCATGATGGCGGTGTGACTTGAACACTATCTAACTTCGTCTTTGGATGATTCTCCAACTCATTTTCATCATCTTTTTCTTTATTCCGTGCATCATTACCTTGAAGATCCTTATCAGCTGAACTTTGTTTGGCTACTTGCCTTGTCCTTGAGGCTTGTCAATTTCTACGGCACGTAATTCATAGGGCAGGAAGTAGGTTCCATTAACTTCAGAAAAATCAAGCATGGTTGTTTTGCTATGCTTGCCATGCCCTTTCTCAATAATGCTTGCCTGTTTAGATTTGATGGATTCGTAATATATACTACTTGATTCGGCTTTTTCAACCGAAGCACTTTCAAGTTCCGAATCATCCTTCTTTTCATTGATACTACCAATTGGCAATGCTTCTTTTATTTGAGCTAATTCTTTTTCTATTTGTTTCTGGCGGCGAGCGACAAAGTTGGCTTTAAGCTTTTTCTCAATTTTAGCCCACTCCGGATATGATTGCCCCCCCCCCCAATGTTTTTAGATTCTTTCGGCAATGACACACGAGTGTTGCCGAAATTTTACAATAGTGTAGGGGGTGTATAATATGATGTAGTACTAGGTGAAGGCATATGCATTGTTGTAAAACCATATTTTTGCTCGCTAATTTTATCAATTGGCAAAGATTCATCTTCTTGCAAAACTCTAGCTTTCATTGCGGCATAATCAGGAAATAGCCCTTTTTCATGTTGTTCAAGGCAAATAGCACTAATCCTCTTATTCTGGGCTAAACTCTTTAATGCAGCCACCACTACCTCATCTTCTACAATATTTGGCACAACCGCTCCTGTAAAATTTACATTTATTCAGCTAACTAGATAGGTGTGAAGCCGAATTATGAGCATCTATAGTTGTGTATGGTGTCGAAAAATTACTAACATGAAGTGTAGCATATGATGGTTGAGAGTAACTGGCCGAATAACTAGTAGTATCATGGCCAATTCTCTCATTCATCGGCATGGTTGGATTAGTATATTGCACATTACTTGCCGATGAATAAAAGGGTGAAACACTTTCTTGCATGGCATTGGAAATTCTAACATGAGGTGTTTCAAATTGATTAACCAAACCCATCAAGTTGTTCATCGGCATATGGATTTGTGGGGTTGCTGATGCATGAGAGTTAGGATACATATGTTGTATGTTACTAGTATCATAAGAAGTTGAAACATGTAAATTACTTTGAATCAGCCTATGCACGTAATTAGATGCATGATTGAACAAACTAGGGATGGCCGATGGAGCATACTCATTGGACGATCTAGTAACACCATATGAATTATTTGCATCTACAGTAAGGAATTGGGTATTCATATTACCTTTGTAGATTGCAAACCCTAGATGACGATCTCTTCGTAGCAAGAACGGACTGGAGACCGTTCAAAGCTTCGTCCCCAGCGGAGTTGCCAAAAAGTGTGTTCACACACGAACACGTCACCGTATACCCTCGACGCCGAGGGTGATGCACCACAGCTCACGCCGAAGGAGACCCACCGGAAGCGCGGTACGCAAGACAATCCGGCGGGTGCTTTTGAGGACCCAAAGCCCCACACGCCCGAGAGGGACCCCGTCGGGGCGCGCGGCGGCTATGGGCTGCCCTAAGTCGACCTGATCGCCCCTAGGGCCTTGTGGATCGCCGCCCTGCAACAACAAGAACAGACGAAGAACGAGGAAGAAGAAGAACAAGGTTTAAGGAGAAAATGTAAAGGTAAAAAGTGGTAGATGAATTGATCGATTGTGTGTTGTTCAATCAGCCGTCACCCCTTAGGTATATAAGAGGCGGCTGGACTTCCCGTGCAAGGAAAAGGTTTGGATTCACGTCCAAAACCCTAGTCAAATTCGGATTGGTTTTATCCGAACTTTCCAAAACTGTTCGGTTTAAACTGGTTACACCTTGCGGGTCTTTTTTGTGATGGTAAACGATCTCGGATGGAAACGAGTACGAAAGCAATCTTGACCGTTTCGACGAGACGAACAACTTTCATGTTGAACGTTTTTTGATCAGAGATCATTTTGAAGGTCAAATTGTTCAAAACAGGCTATTATTCGCGCTACCTCGCGCAAAACAGGCTATACTCGCGCTACCCATCAGACATGGCGTCTTGTGGGGCGCCCCATTTTCTGCCTCTTGACAGAGCTGTATTTCGATGGCTCTAACTTTTGCATACAAACTTGGATTGGAATGATTTTTATATCAAAATCGGTCGTTTCGACGAGACGAAGACAATCCATGTAGATCATTTTTTCATACGAGGTGGTATTGGGGGCCTAATGAGCCGAATAGTGTTCTGAATAGAAAATCTCAGTATTTCAAACACAACTTCGCCCTTTGAGATGAGATCGGATGGCGATGGCCCAAACTTCAAAGATATTCATATTGACAACACGAAACTTTTTTATGTAGATCACTTCTCCATTTGAGGCCATATTAATTAAGTTCTTGATCGTGCCAAAATCTGGTGTCAACACACCCAAAGTGGGCACAACCCACCAGGGCGCGCCTGGGCCTCCTGGCGCGCCCTGGTGGGTTGTGCCCCCCTCGGGGCACCCCCAGGCGCAGTCAGGGCCCGTTGTGTTCCTTTTGGCCCATAAAAATTCTCCATGAAGTTTCATGGCATTTGGACTCCGTCTGATATTGATTTTCTGCGATGTAAAAAACACGGAAAAAATAGGAACTGACACTTGGCACTATGTCAATAGGTTAGTACCAAAAAGATATAAAATGACTATAAAATAATTATAAAACATCTAAGATTGATAATATAACATCATGAAACAATAAAAAATTATAGATAGGTTGGAGACGTATCAGCAGTCAACGAGCCGCGGGTTCCGCCGGAGATGGACGAGCCGGCCCAGTCAGATCTTGCGATTTATCTTGCGTTGGGTTGGACTGCATATCTGATGTATCGTCTGCCTGGGCTGGGTCAGCCCAAACAGCTGGACCGCCGGAAGCGGGCTTAGTGTCGGATTGCAAGGAGGGGGAGGCTGCTGTGGACTACGCCATAGTCGGTGAATCAGGTGGAGCGGGCCCGCAAGGAGAAGTCACGTCTAGCTGGACGAAAAGGTATTAGTTTTTGACATGCTAAAAACATAAATCTTTTTATAGTACAAAATAAGTAAGATTGGGATGGTTGTTTTCTGTCTTAGACATGTTTTGGGACTCGTTATTCTGTGGTGTATAATATGCTCCCCGTTCTGGTGTAAATGAAATTCGTTCCATCGGGAAATTTGGGAGATCTTTGGTCGTGATTTCAATATCCTGAGGGGCAAACTTACAACAAATTGGGTTAAAACAAAAATATGTACTGTCTTCAATGTGTATTCAATTATAATGAGTTTTGTTATTTGACTCACAAAATCAGGGTGCGTGTTGGAAAAACCGACGAGGAGAGAGAGTGGTGCCCAAACAGAAAGCATGCACTGGAGATCTCTGTTCGTGATTTCACAAACCGGAGGGACGGTGTGGTCGTCAAACCATCTATCGGTACATCATTAGATAGTTTGGCCGAAGCATATTCATTCTACAATCTATATTCCTGGGAGACTGGTTTCGGAATACGATACGCAAGATGCCGTTTTGAAAGTGCAACTATCCCTGGGTGGTTTTGGTAATTGCTAACAATATATAGCTCATTGAGCTAACATTATTCCAAGATTAATATTTCAGGAAAAGCTCAATGAATGGCATGGCATGGATGAGGAAAGTGGACCTTTCAAAATACTAAGGACAAAAAGATTGGCTCAAGCTCAAAGCTCAAGACTCTACATTTTATATTTTAGTGATCCAAGATCACATTGAGTCTATAGGAAAAGCCAATACTATCAAGAAGGGATGAGGTGTTGCTTGATGAGGTTCTTGCTTCATAGTGCTTAGTGATATGCTCCAAAACCCTCAACTACCTTCCCACATCCTGACATCCACATATGACCTAAACCAAAAGTCAAACTCGGCCCCACCGATTCTTTCTATCCGGCGCCATCGAGTTCAGATGTCATAGCCACTGCCACAAACCCTAGGTAAATCGGTCTCACCGATAGGGATCTCGGTCCCACCGAGATGGGGTTGTAATCTCTCTGTTTCCCTTCGTAACGTTTCAGTCCTACCGAGATGAGCGATTGGTCCCACCGAGATTGCAATGTAAACTCTTTGTTTCCCTTTTGTAACATTTCGGTCCCACCAAAATGAGCAAATCAGTCCCACCGAGTTTACCTGACCAACTCTCTGGTTAGCTTATTACCAAAATCGGTCCCACCGAGTTTGTGTAATCGGTCACACCGAGATTACGTTATGCCCTAACCCTAACCATATCGGTCCTGCCGAGTTGCATCTCAGTCCCACCGAAAATCCTAACGGTCACTAGGTTTCCTAGCCTACCTTACTAGGCAGGAACTCCCAGAGGACCAAAACGAGGCACGCTGCATAGTGCGGCGATCTAAAGCCTATAAAGTCCATGAGGGAGAACTTTATAAGAAAAGCACTACCGGAGTCCTTCAAAGGTGCATCTCCGAAGAGGAAGGGCGGAACTTGCTGGCTGAAATTCATGCCGGACTCGGTGGTCATCACGCTGCAGCTCGGTCCCTTGTAAGCAAGGCTTTCTGTACAGGCTTTTATTGGCCAACGGCCGGGGCAGACGCTCAGGACTTGGTCCAACGCTGCGTCGGTTGCCAGCTTTTTGCAAACCAAAGCCATATGCCACCCACCACCCTCCAAACTATCCCCATCACCTGGCCCTTCGCGGTCTGGGGGCTTGACATGGTTGGACCCCTTAAAGGTGGAACCCACAAGAAAAAATACTTACTGGTCATGGTGGACAAATTCCCCAAATGGATAGAGGCCAAGCCTGTTAAATCGGCCGAATCCGGACCGACGATATACTTTATATCCGGGGTCGTACACCGTTATGGCGTCCCCCACAACATCATCACCGATAACGGCACGAACTTTATGGCCGATGAGGTAAAACTCTGGTGCAAAAACATGGGCATCAAGCTCGATTATGCTTCCGTCTATCACCCACAAACTAACGGTCAGGTCGAACGTGCAAATGGTCTTATCATGAGCGGCATCAAACCCAGATTAGTGCGGTCCCTTAAGGAATCTAACACGCACTGGGTAGAGGAGCTAGACTCCGTACTCTGGGGGCTGCGGACCACGCCGAATCGCACCACCGGATACACCCCATTTTTTATGGTGTACGGCGCAGAGGCAGTCTTGCCCTGTGACATAATTCATGACTCACCTCGAGTGCGCATGTACGAAGAAAGAGAAGCCGAGCTCGATCGGCAGGACAGTTTGGACGCCTTAGAGGAGGAGCGCGACATGGCAAAAGCCCGTTCCGCATTCTATCAACAGCAGGCTCGAAGATATCAAAGCAGAGAAGTGCGGGCCAAAAACTACAACGTTGGCGAATTAGTTCTACGCCTGCCGGACAAGAAAAAGGACAAGCTGAAGCCCAAGTGGGAAGGTCCCTTCATAATCGACCAAGTCCTGACTGGTGGAGCATACCGCCTGTGAGATGCATCGGATAACCGACTCGAGCCGAACCCATGGAACGCAGCCCGTCTCCGAAGATTCTATGCCTAGCGCCGGACTCTGGTTTGTCTCCTTCCTCTGTCCATTTTTTACATTTTCTGTCTTACATTTCTCTCCTTCCCCTCTTTTCTCTTATAGCCCTTAAAGGCTCATCAAGTGACGCGCTACTCGCGCTCATTAAACCTGGGGGCTTCTTTACACAGAAGCTTATTTATACGGGCTTCCTGCCCAACACATGTGTTACACTTCCGCATGTACCTTTTCTTCACCATTATATGCATCGATATGACTTAAGTTTTGGCCAAGCTGGGTTGCCTGGCTCTTGTGCTTACCCCTACGTTCCCGATTGTTCGGCTAGGTGGTAAAGGGAGCACCTCTGCGATTGTTACTGCCGGGTCAGCCAGATGTGTACCTCAGACTGGGTGAAGCCCAAAGCTAGCGTTCTTAAGGGAATATTCGGTCGGTGAACTAAAGATGATCTTTTTTTACTTATTTATATGCCCCCCAGATGCTTTTTATGCATTCGCAGTCCGGACATGCACTTTAGGGTATGCCTCCCAGGGAAAGGAACCCCTAACGGAACTATTCTCGCTGGAAGATGTTTCTTACTAACCATGTAATATAACATAACTAGTTGGGCACTTGTCTGATAAAGCACTAATGACCCCTACGCCTGGTCTCCATGCATACCCCGGTTCTTATATAACCGCAAGGGTATTCGGACACACTCCGGACCGTCAGGTCCCGAGGTCGAAGCGAAAAGGTCGGCAACGACAAACGATCTACAATCCGGCTAGAAGGCATTACACATGTCAATTAAAATTACATAGTCATTATGACTGATTGTATTCTTCTTCAATACCATCCAGCAGGCTGTCTAACTTACAGTCCTGCTGGGAATACTTTGCGGCCAATCCTACTTGGTCGTACACTAAGCTTACAGGGATCTCCTTCCCATCAGGCCCCACAGGTCCGACCTCGGCCATGTGGTTTGGGTCAGCCTTTCTGTACCGCGTCTTCACCATGGCCCAGGCCTCCCTTGCGCCTTGACGGTAGGCTGATATCTTCCACATTCGGAAGCGCCACCGCGCTCCCTTCAGCTTCTCTGCAAGCTCTCCAAGGCCCTCTGGTATGGAGAGGGACGGCCATAAGGCTTGGGCAACGCCTTGCATCGCCTGCCGCACTCGCTCGTGCAGTTGCGAGAGCTCAGGAAGAAGATCGCCCGTAGAACCGGGCATCTCCTCTACAGGACGACCTGTTAGCATACCTACAGACATTACTCTATTATTTGACTTCCTCGCCGAACTCTTTTTTTCCAAAGGTTCGTTCAAGCACTTACTGAATATGCCGCGTCGAAGCCACTGATTCTCCTTAACGGAGTCCGACAGCTGGGCACGAACATCTTTTAGTTCAACGTCCATCTTGGTATTGGCATCCTAAAGATCATTCTTCTCCCGCCTCACCTTTGCCAGCACACTCTCACCAGCCTTTAGCCGGCGCAGGAGTTGTTGCCTGTCCGGATCTAGTCCGGCACCATCTGCAATTTTATTTGTTAGATTCACACACACGCCGCATAATACTTATCCTTGTGAAGCATATATTACCAAAGGGGGTCTCTTCGGGCTCCCCTGTCACTGAAAGAACCTGCGTATTATATGATCCTTAAATCAGTTATTCTAACTGCTTCAAGTCTCGGGGGCTACTGATATGTATAACCATTAAAATTCTTACCCGTATGTCTTTTACATATTGCTCCGTGGCTCTGGCTAGACCATTTTGAGCGGCACGGAGATATGCATCTCCCGAATTGAAGGCATCTAATGCCTCTTGGGAGAAACAAGCGTCGCAGAGAACTGTCCGGCGACGCCGGTGATTCATGGCACCCTCCACCTCGGAACGGGTGGCAGACAGCCTGTCCGCATCCTCTATCGGAGGACCGGACTGTGGAGCCTGGTTGGTGGAGGCACGATTGGCAGCCTCTCCGGATATAGTCCGGCGAGGTCTCTTTGTCCTGCACAAGGGCACGAGTGTTAACATGCTTTACAAAAATAGCACCTGGGAATAAGAAGTCGCGCTATACCTTTGCGCCGGCGCCTCGGTCCGGACCACATTCCTCTTTACCCCACGGGGCCCTGCGGCACCTCGTTGGCTAGCCACCGCAGGCTCGGCCTCTCACCTCGGGAACCTCCCCTGCAAAACACGGTTGTTATTAGGAAAACTGAAAACACGTGAGGATGGATCCCTTTCCAAAGTGATGGGACTCTGGTCTTAGTTACCTGGGAGGCCGGAATTAACCCGGGGTAATCGGCCGTAATAGCCACCAAGGTATTGTCCTTGCTCAGCTGGTGAAACACCCCGTCAATCAGCTCCACAGATATGTCCGGATCCTCCTCGGAGGCCGGATCAAGGGACCGTTCTGGATCCTCGGGCTGTGGAGGACGGCTGTTTATATCCTTTACTTCCTGACGCAGTTCCTGCGTTGAAGTCGTTAGACTATATATTTAATCATGGGAATATAAAACGGATGGGCAAGCAAAATTGTCCGCTTACCCAACTCAGAGGGTTGTACATAGTAAATCCACCCTGGGGGTTGACGCGGAGGAATTCCTCCTCTTCTCCCTTGTACAAAGAGGACAAGATCTTTATCAGAGCGGCAGCCGAGTTCGGCCCCTTACGACCGTAACTGGTGGCGTCATCTTCCCCGTTAAAATCCCACATGGGGTGGCCTCTATACTGAAGTGGCTGCACCCCCCGCATGATGCATACGGCCATGACTCCAATCATGGTTAGTCCGGAATGAGCCAATAGCCTTATCCGGCCCATCAGGTATAGGACGTCCCTCTCACTTTCTCTTTGAGAGCTTCGTGGACGCCAGCTCAAGCGTTTCTTCAGGGGAGCACTGTTGAATTCGGGGAGGCCGATCCGAACAGGATCCTACAGTGGGACGTCCTCCATGTAAAACCATTCTGAAGGCCAGTCCTCGGACGCCTTCTTTGGGGTTCCGGATAAATATTCGGTCCCGGCGATGCGCCACACTTCGGCTCCGCCCACTTGATATATTGACCCCTCTTGAGAACGGGGCACCAGGCAGAATAGCCTCTTCCACAATGCGAAATGAGCCTCAACACCCAAGAACAGCTCGCAAAGGGCAACGAAGCCCGCGATATGCAATATAGAGGCTGGCGTGAGGTTGTGTAGCTCGAGGCCATAGAATTCCAGAAGCCCCCGAAGAAACGGATGAATTGGAAATCCAAGTCCTCTTATTAGATAAGGGACGAGGCATACCCGCTCCCCTTTGGAAGGATTGGGGGTGCTCTCCGTTTTCTCTCCACCATTATAGGTGGCGAGTCCGGCTCGGACCGGGACCATATAGGCCTGAGGGAGGAATCCCTTGGCTTGAAGCGATACTAGCTCGTTGTGCGGGATGGAGCACCTCTCCCAGTCTCCAGGCTTAGGACTGGAGGGGTGAGAGGAGGAGCTGCGACGGCTGGCCATGGTGGAATGGACCTTTGCTGGAAGCGCTCTGATGATTACTCGCGGAGAGGAGAAGGTGTGGTTTGGATCTGAATCCCCATCCCTTTAAATAGGCGGCTCATTTTTGCGGCTAGGGGTGTGAATGTGAAAACACTCAGACTTTTCGTATTCGTTGGACACGTGGAAGACGGCCATTATTGGGCACAGAAGCCGAGAAGCGCCACATTACAAAAAAACGGGCATTATTCAACAGGTACACGGAATTTGGAGAAGAACCCGCCTTGCAATGCCGAAGACAATCTGCGCGCCGGACTCGTCATCATTGAAGCCTGGTTCGGGGGGCTACTGAGGGAGTCCTGGATTAGGGGGTGTCCGGGTAGCCGGACTATACCTTCAGCCGGACTCCAGGACTATGAAGATACAAGATTGAAGACTTCGTCCCGTGTCCGGAAGGGACTTTCCTTGGCGTGGAAGGCAAGCTTGGCGATGCGGATATTCAGATCCCCTACCATTGTAACCGACTTTGTGTAACCCTAACCCTCTTCGGTGTCTATATAAACCGGAGGGTTTTAGTCCGTAGGACAACCTCAACATACAACAATCATACCATAGGCTAGCTTCTAGGGTTTAGCCTCCTTGATCTCGTGGTAGATCTACTCTTGTACTACCCATATCATCAATATTAATCAAGCAGGACGTAGGGTTTTACCTCTATCGAGAGGGCCCGAACCTGGGTAAAACATTGTGTCCCTTGTCTCCTGTTACCATCCGCCTAGATGCATAGTTCGGGACCCCCTACCCGAGATCCGCCGGTTTTGACACCGACAAAGAGGATTATTGAAGCTCAGATCAAGATTAGGACTGATAGGATGAATGGCAAACGATTTAGGAACAAAATATATAGTGAGACCATTTGGGCATTTGATCTTGCGCCCTACAAGATGTTTTAGGTCCCCAGCAATAGCATCAGACGCTTTTGATTTTCGGCTGGAGACCTTTCCCTGCAAAAGAAAGTTAATTCTTCTTAACCACCCACATCTTCAGGGGTGGCTTAGAAGCAATGAGTCTAAGTGTAGCATCTGAGAACTTCGGCTTTGGAGCCCTAGCAAATAGCCTTGCAGGAGATGAATGATACTCATATGAATAAGCAGAAAAGTTCTTAGTTCTATGAACATAGCGGTTTGAAGACACACACTCATATTCATAAGTTTGAGTACGGTTTCCCTGCAAAACATTGGCGTTAGGGTGACTCAGGTGAGCCCTCTGTCTGTATGAAGCCTTTGGACCATATGACGTCTTAGGTCTGGGGTTTGTCTTCTTCCCAGGTGGTGTCATGATGACATTCACTGGAAGATTCTCAAGACAGCTTTTGGGAACCCAGATCTTCATAGGTGGTCCATTCCTGCAGTTAGTACCAATATACCTGGCAAACACTTCATCATTCTGATTCTTGAATAGCTTATAGTTTGCATCAAAGGATTCATCAATGATAATAGGGTTAGCACAGGTAAAGCCATATAAGGTGGATGGATCCACTGAAGGTCCCTTTGCAGCAACCCATGTGGTTTTGGGATACTGCTCAGGCTTCCAGTAGGAACGATCAACATTCATTTTCCTCTTGAACCCAACACCCTCTTTCCTAGGGTTTCGGTTCAGAATCTGCTTTTTGAGGACATCACAAAGTGTCTGATGCCCTTTCAGACTTTTATACATCCCTGTTTCAAGCAATGTCTTCAACCTAGCATTTTCATCAGCAATAGTAGTGGTATCCTCTGTAGAGGGGTTAGTTACCACGTTAGTAGTTGAAGACAATGCAACAGTAGCAGCAGTAGAACATTCATCAACGAAGGTAGCGTTGTCACGCTCAAGGCATTTTAGACATGGTGGTTCAAATCCATCCTGAGCGGGACTGATCTGTTGAGCACGAAGTGACTCATTCTCCTTTTGAAGATCTTCATGAGCCACTCTCAATTTCTCAAGCTCTTGCTTCCTTTGAAGATAATCATAGGAGAGCTTTTCATGAGTGGTTGAGAGCGTTTCATGACGACTTTCAAGTTCTTGGTACTTAGCATGAAGATTTTTTATGTCTTCAACTAAGGACTGTGAACGTGTCATTTCTGCGTCCAACAGGTCATCGCTTTTGTCTAACAGTTTTTGAGTATGTTCCATAGCTTTTTGTTGTTCAGTTGCAATTTTAGCAAGTGTTTTGTAGCTGGTTTTGGATTCACAATCAGAGTCATCTTCACTTGATGTTTGAAAGTAAGCATCACGTGATTTTACCTTGGCACCACGTGCCATGAAGCAGTAGGTGGGAGCAGGGTCGTCCTTGTCATCAGCTTTAGCATTGGTGTGGAAGTCATTGTCTTCAGTGTTGAAGATGGACTTGGCAACATAGGCTGTGGCTAGAGCCAGACTTGCAACGCCAGGGTCGGACTCCTCCTCAGACTCCACCTCCGCCTCCTCAGAAGCAGACTCCTCCTCTGAATCCATCTCCTTGCCAACAAAAGCACGAGCCTTGCCAGATGAGCTCTTCTTATGAGATGAAGACTTTGATGAGGACTTGGAAGAAGACTTTGAGGATTTATTCTTCTTCTTGTCATCAGAATCATATTCCTTGCTCTTCTTCTTCTTCTTCTTCTTCTTCTCATTGTCCCACTGTGGACACTCTGAGATATAGTGTCCAGGTTTCTTGCACTTGTGACATGTTCTCTTCTTGTAGTCATGAGTGGAAGCTTCATCATTTCTTGAGCTGGATCGTGAAGACTTTCTGAAGCCCTTCTTCTTAGTGAACTTCTGGAACTTCTTCACAAGCATAGCAAGTTCCTTTCCAATGTCTTCAGGATCATTAGAACTGCAGTCAGATTCTTCTTCAGATGAGGAAACATCTTTTGCCTTCAAAGCACGAGTTCGGCCATAATTGGGACCATAGATATCTCTTTTCTCAGAAAGCTGGAACCCATGTGTGTTGAGCCTCTCAAGTATATCAGACGGATCGAGTGTCTTGAAGTCAGGGTGTTCTTGTATCATGAGGGAAAGGGTGTCAAAGGACCTGTCAAGTGATCTCAGTAGTGTCTTGACGATTTCATGCTTGGTAATCTCAGTGGCGCCGAGAGCACGAAGCTCATTTGTGATGTCGGTGAGCCGATCAAACGTCAGGTGGACATTTTTATTGTCGTTTCTCTTGAAGCGGTTGAAGAGGTTGCGAAGAACACTGATCCTTTGATCTCTCTGGGTTGAGACGCCTTCGTTGACCTTGGACAGCCAGTCCCAGACTAGCTCGACGTTTCCAGAGCACTCACACGGCCATACTGTCCTTTGGTCAGATGACCACAGATGATGTTCTTGGCAGTAGAGTCCAGTTGAATGAACTTCTTGACATCAGCAGGGGTGACACCTTCACCAGTCTTAGGAACGCCGTTCTTGATGACATACCAGAGGTCGACATCAATGGCTTCAAGATGCATGCGCATCTTATTCTTCCAGTAGGGATATTCAGTTCCATCGAAGACGGGGCAAGCAGCGGAGACTTTGATTATCCCTACAGTCGACATAGCTAAAACTCCAGGTGGTTAAACTGAATCACATAGAACAAGGGAGTACCTTGCTCTGATACCAATTGAAAGTGCTAGTATCGACTAGAGGGGGGGTGAATAGGCGATTTTTATGGAAGTCTTCAAAACATGGAAGTTTCGAAGACAAACAACAGAAATGAACCTATTGAAATGCAGCGGAAAATAAACTACACTAAACAAGCCATAGTCAAGTGTGCAATAACGTGAGAGAACAAAGACTAACAGCAGCTAGGTAGTAAGGATCAGGGTGGAAGATAGTATGAAGCCAAACAATAATAGTAGTCAAGCAATGAAGTCAAACAGGTAAGGCAAACAGGCAATGACTTCACGAAGACAAACTCTAAGTAAATGGAGGGAGAGGATAAAACCAGTCACTTGTTGAAGACACAGGATTTGTTGGACCAGTTCCAGTTGCTGTGACAACTGTACGTCTGGTTAGGGAGGCTGAGATTCAACTCAAAAGACAGTGTCTTCACCTTATTCCCCTTGAGCTAAGGACACACAGTCCTCGCCCAATCACTCTGGTAAGTCTTCAAGGTAGACTTCCTAACCTTCATATACTTCGTTCACCGGCGATCCACAATGACTCTTGGATGCTCAGAACGCGACGCCTAACCGGCTAGAGGATTCACAGTCCTCAAGTGTAATAAGTCTTTAGGTCACGCAGACAGAAAGACTTCAGTGATGCCTAACACTCTTTGACTCTGGGTGTCTGGGCTTTGTCCTCGCAAGGATTTCTCTCTCTCAACGGCTTCGAGGTGGGTTGCTCTCAAATGACAAAAGCCGTGCACTAACTCTGAGCAGCCACCAATTTATGGTGTAGGGGGTGGGCTATTTATAGCCACTAGGCAACCCGACCTGATATGTCCGAAATGATCCTGGGTCACTAAGGAACTGACACGTGTTCCAACGGTCAGATTTCAACCACACACGACAACTTTACTTGGGCTACAAGCAAAGCTGACTTATCCAGCTCTGGATAAGATTTGCTCTCATTGTCTCCGCTCGAAGACATAGGATTTGGGTTGAGCATCACTTCAGTCATTCTGACTTTGTTCACTTGGACCCCACTTAACAGTACGGTACGGTGGTTCCTATGACTCAACAAAGAAGAAACAGGAAACAACGAAATGACACAGTCTTCGCGCTCCATAGTCTTCACTCAATGTCTTCTCATGTCATAGTCTTCAATATGAATATCTTCACATACCACCATTGTCGTCAATGTCTTCATACATTTTTAGGGGTCATCTCCGGTAGGTAAACCGAATCAATGAGGGACACTACCTGTGTTATCCTGCAATTCTCACAAACACATTAGTCCCTCAACCAAATTTGTCGTCAATACTCCAAAACCAACTAGGGGTGGCACTAGATGCACTTACAAAATTAACCCAAAACAAAAATAACTGGGCGAGCTGCTGGGTCCCTGGTGTCAGCCGCTCGTTGTGCAACTCTCTCGTTTATTGACTACGTTGACAATGGCATGGGACCCAGATGTCAGAAATCCATTAGGACGAGCCATTTTTTTATTGGATTGAAATAAGGAGGCACTTGCTTGCGTACTGCCATGACCTTGGCGGGTCCCTGTTGTCATCCTCTCCACGTACAATCATCTCCTAATTGTGTACGCGTCAACTTGGTAGGCCCACAAGTCACCCTCTAAACCCGTGGGGGACAAATACAACCCATTTAAAAAAATAACAGCCCATTCCATACGTTCAAACGGAAAGTTCAACATCCAGAGCAAAGTAACAGGTCTGATCCACATATAGAGTACTGAACTTCCATGTTGACAACCATCATAGCCAAGTTAACTATCTACTCCCACTAATACTCTAGTAGCGTACAAGTACTAACTTACTCTTAGCTAACTAGACGATGCCGACCACCATCTGCGGTACACGCTAAACACCGGCACCGGCGTCCTCCGCCTCGCCTCGGACTTGCCAGAGGTGCAATAGGGCGCGTTGCTCGCGCGCGTTGGCCCTTTCCATGCTGGCGTGGTCCACCGAAGCTTCTGCTTCTAAGCGGGAAACCCACTTGACGAGCTGGTAGTAAAAATCGGCATCACGAACACGTGCATGCCCGACAGCCTCCAGGGCTATTTACCGGGCGCCGGCCTCCATGTAGTCGGCCCAGGTGCGGGCGCTCTGCTCGCGACTCAGAGCGTCGGTGCACTGCTGCCTCATGTCCCGCTGGCGGCGCAAATCAGCGATACGCTGCTCCTCCGCCAAGCGGTCGCGCTCCTACAACTCCTGCTCCTCCGCCAGGCGGTCGCGCTCCAACAAGTCCTCGATCTCCGCATTGCCATCTAAAGACCGATAGAATGCCTCCTCCCTCCGTCTGCCTTCCGGTGAAAAACTGAACACTAGTTCCGGCGGTGACCGCCTCTGGCCACGCCTATCGCGGACGGGCGGGGCATGGCGGACGTGGCGAGAGCGAGGATAAGTGGCGAGCGACGTCGGGCCGGTGGGGGCTTATAAGGATAGGGTGAGTTGGGTCACAGTGCCACCATAGAAGGCCGGGAAACAGTACTTATAGGCGGAAGGTAGCGCGACGGTCATCGGAATTCAATGCATAATTAAGCAGGCATGGCTTATCGCGCCAGCTTGCCGTGGAAAACTAGAGAAACTGAAATTCTGACTGTGACGTCCCGTCCCATCCATGCTGGGTCGCACGCCGGCATGACGGTCAAACGAGTGCACTCGAATCATCTCCCTCCTTGTCAATAATGATTCCACGGATTTAAAAGGCCCGCAACAATTAAAGTGCATCTTTTTTCGCATCAGTTAGCTGCCTTAATTACGGCCGGCTGCATGCAGGCACTCAAAATCGCTCGCAGCTAGTACGCGGAGCAGCATGCAACGAGTCGCAGCCGAGGGCATTAGTTGATGAACTTTAGCTGGGAGATAAGGCATTTGCGAATGTTTTTGCTGGCAGTTTCTTCAGATTTGCATGGCATTTTCTTCAGAGAAGCTTGTCAGTTTCTTTAGAGGTAGGCATTTTTATTCAAAAAACTGCCACTTTGGATCTTGCGTCGCAACTAAAATAGCCAGGAGCGCATTAGTAGGCTAGCTAGTGATCGATCAGTAACTTGTAAACACTGAGCGAACAGATATAAGGAACTGTTAATGCATCTCAATGATTCACAAATCATATACAAATATGTAGCTCCAAAAGCAAAGATCATCCACAACTAAAACCAACTAGTACGATTCCCATACATAAGATCAACATGTTAATGCATCTCAATGATTCACAGATCATATACAAATATGTAGCTCCAAAAGCAAAGATCTAGAAAAAACATATGTTCTTCCTACTAACATGGATGCTTCTCTTGGCCAACATTCAGTACAGACTGAAAGACAAATTTGTTTGTGAAGTCTACAATTCCTCTTGCAAACGTAACTGGTTTCACCAACAGCTGGAACCATGAGAATGAACCACACATGATGGAGGAACATCCACTGCAATATGATTTGGTCTTGTCTTGATCACATGGCGAGACTATTTTCGGAATACAAACTTTAACTTAGGCAAAATGATGCCCATTGTATAATCAGACCAAAGCAATGAAGCACCTAGTGTTGGCCAATAAATAGTACAATACTACTTTTCTGCAGTCCATGAAGTTACTATCCAATCTTTCTGTGTCTATTTTCAGATGGCACTGCATGCAGTGACTATACTATTCTCTTGTGCAGTTCAACCAAAATTGCGGTCACTTTGTGTGTTTGCCAAATAGCAATGGGCAGACATCTCTGTCTGCACAAATATCAAGCAGCTAGTAAACATATACCCCACCTTGTATTTTCGGTTTAAACATGTCTCTTCCGCTTAGCATCTGTCATGTTTTGCACTGGACAATTTGATACAGTCATGTTTTGCCCTGGACAATTTCATACTGAATTGATTTGCTTGTTCAGAGCAGAACTATAGCGCCTATTCTTCATCAGACCAAGGATATCCATGTTCGCAGTGATGGAAGAGGTGAAATTGATACAACCGAAATTGAGCATCCAATCATTGAATCCTGTCCTGCACCTCCAATGTAGGTCCACCCTGCCAATAAATTCACATGCAAACCACTAGTATTACTATCTAATGACAGTACAAAAAGAGTAGCAAGATAGTAGCAAACCATGTACCTTCTTAATGAACAGCTCATAGTGCCACCAATTGGATATAAAGGTTTGGAAGAAAACATGCTCCTAATGTTGAACCAGCTGGACTTTTTGTGCAGTTCCACTAAAATCGAGCATCCCTATTTGCATAGATATTGAAAGTGTGATTACTATAAAAGTGGCACTAGTTGAAGCATAAACTCACAAAAATAAGCATTCCAATTTCTTATGGGAAAAGGTAGCAAGACTGTTTCTAACCACCTGTTTGAAGGAATAAATAAGGCAACAGAGGCTGATGTCAGAAAGGCATATATAGTTCTTTCTAAAAGAATGATCGATTCCTGATCTTTCTCTTCTTTTAAGCATATTTTGTGCAGTTTAACTAAAATAAAATGCCATCACCGCCTTGACAATTGAGTGACACTGTACAAAAGGAAATGACTTAACATTACTCATGATGTCAGGTATGTAGTCGACAGGCATTAGAGACAAACTTACAGACCTCCTCCGATAACATAATGAACATTAATTTTAACAAAGGTGTGACTAGCTTTACCGGGATAATTTGAGTGAACTCTACACCCTCTGTTCCTTAATATAAGACGTTTTCGCGGTTCAGTTTAAAGTACCCAAACGTCTACGAGTATTTAGAAAACGGGTAGTAGTTTTCTTGAGCACATATCTAGGAAAGCTTGCCACAATTTATTTATGTCCATACGCTAATGCAACACCATTCGAAATTTTGAATACTACAAATATACACTAATCCAGTGGCTAGTGCAACAGTAGAGTAGTTATTTTATTACAGGGTACAATACAATGGTTTTACTGAACATATTTCAATAAACTCTGGCAGTAGAAGATTTCTATAAGAATTAACAATACAAAATGTAAAGGTAATACGTTTCAACATTGGTATACTAGTTGTGCATGAGCATTAAACCAAATACAAAAGTCTGAAGGTAACTAGCATTATTAACTAATGACAGTATAAATAAATTGCAAACCATGTACCTCCAAGGTAAATATCATTTCGAACTCGGGGGGACCTTAAAAATTGCTATCCCAATCTTGATAATCGATCAAACATAAAAACTTGATCGAACGAATCAAGAGAATAGCTGGAGGAGGAGGTGCCCACTCTTGACCTTTCCTCTTGTCTCCATAATTATTTGTGCAGTTTAACCAAAATAAAATGACATCAGCGCCTTGGCATTTTGGTGACACTGTACAAAAAATTAACTTATCTCATGAAAGTGAGGTATGTAATCTATATGCATTAACAATGCAAAAATCTGAAGGTAGTAACAAGTTTCATTGGTATACTGGCTGTGCAATAGCATTAGAATGCCTTAGCTGAAAAATCTTTAATACACCCACAATCAACAGCTAACCCTGAATAATCCAGTGACATTAAATGGCATTGCTTAAATTTATCGGTGGCATTAGACCGAGTGCGGCATTAGTTAAATGTGGCATCACTTTAGCAGTAGCATAGCTTGACTTGACTGCTCGCATTATACTAACAGCAAAAAAGTGACACTAAGAGCATGGGAGGCCCATTTGGACAGTGGGCGCACCAGTACGATGTACCTCCACGGACGCATAGAGTGGTGAGGGAGGTATGGTTGCCCAGAGCAACAAATATCCAAGCAGCATATGTGGATTACGTCCCATTTTTGTTATGTTTAGCCACCTTTTTCCTATATGAGGACAACAAACCGATCGACCTGGTCATTCTTTATTGCATTGTCATGCCTTTCTACCCTTCTTCAACCAAGAGACACGAGACTCGTTCCTTAGCTACTGATTTTCCCCTTTTCAACCTAGATGTGGGTTCGATGCCTACTCTCTTGGACAGTACAGTCTCCCTTCCTTTCCTTATTCAACCAGACATGGATTAGTCTGCACGAAGTAGGGTTTCCTTTAATAGTGCAAATTAAGGTTTTCGTCTGCATGACCAGCAGAGCAGAGGATAGCAAATTGGGAAGATGGTGGAGTGGAAAAAGATCCACATGCAGCGACATGGAAGATGGGGCAATAGAACAAGGGTATGGTTTGAAAAGAGGTAGCATACCTGAGGGTCGGCGGGAAGTGGCTTCGCTCGAGGTCGTTGTCCTCCGCATGCACTACAGAAGCGAGCTTGGGGACGGAGGCCATCCCGCGCGGGCGCTAGGTCTAAGAGGACGGCCTTGTCGTCAGTGCGTGACCTCGCTCGCCGACGATGAGTGCGTCAACACTGCACGTCCTTTTCTTCCCCGGCGGATCTGTGACCACCGGTGAGGAGGGAGAGAGAGGCCGTATTTTTTAGATCTGGAGAGTGGGTGATAGTGTGAGAAGCAAGTGGGCAGCCCTTAGCAAGAAAGCTCTGAAGCTCTAGCCTGTGTATCTTTTTATACTACTAGTACTATAGGTGGAGTAGTGGTAGACTAGTTTATATTTTCTCTGCAAACAGTACCAGTTAGTCGTGCTTCAAAACTGAACGGCACGCCATTAAAAAAATAAAGTCGAGAAATAATGCGGCACCTCGGGCCAACGCGGCCAGATCGCATTTTGCACGAGAAAATACACACCATGTTTTGTTGACATGTGGTACCGTTCCAACATGTCAGTGAGACGACGACGAGTCCTTTTGTACAATTTCTGAAAGGATGTGTAAGCCGGGGCGCCTCTTCATGTACCGTGGCAAACTGGCAACCATCCACCGACTCTTCGCCTTTCCCTCTCGATTTGGAACTGCTGTCGCACGCTCTTCCTCCCTCCTCCATTTTCCTTCACCCTTCCTTCTGCCATTGTTCGATCGTCTTCTCCATGGAGGGAACAAGCCGGAAACGACCCCATTATTCTTGCCCCGATCTGAAAGATGACGTGGTGGGGGAACTCATTGATCGGTGCGACGTCATCACCTCGGCTAGCATGGCGGGTTCGTTCAAGCCCATTCTCGACTCAACTAATAACATCATTACAAGGAACCCAAGGGTCCAGGAGCGGTTTGATCTCCCTTATCTTCTTCGCTATAAGCCTGTTCGCATGGGCGCAGACGATGGAGGCCTCGCCTTGTGCAAGTTGGTCTCGCTTGATAATGATACGTGTGATGTCAAGATGCCATCGCTTAAGGGTAAGTCCTGGGCTGGCGCAAATGGAGATTGGGTTGTTTATATTGGGTACAATTGCGAGTGGGAACTTGTGAATGCATACACTCGTCAGCGGACTCCACTTCCAAAAATCTCAGAGTGCCCTGAGGTTGAGCACACAGATGATCTACGTACGTTCAAATACGATCATGGTGACTGTCGTCTACTAAAGATAGCAATTTGTCGAGTTCCCAACCGCTATTGGAATTACAAGAACTATCAAGTTGTTGCTATCTTCGACAAGCTTGTTGCTGTCCTTCGTGGTTCGACTGGATGGATATTGCTCAAAAATCAGTTTCTATACACGGATGTGTACTGTGATGCAATTGAATACGAGGATCTTGTGTTTGCTGCCACCACTCATGGCACTGTTTTTGCATGGGATCCTCGTAGTTTCGGTATGTTTGTCTTCCACCGTAATTATAATTGTTTCATCCACATGCATGCGGGTTAGCAAGTTTCCCTTTACTAATTAACCTTCTTCTTGTGTTTCCAAGGTCCTGTGAACATTCCACCACCTATACTTGAAAAAAATTATAAGCAAGGGGGAGATGACGATGGTGATGATCACGAGCATGAGGAGGAGCAGAACTTATATACTCAGTGGCGCCTGGCAACTAATTCCGATGGATCACCTCTTCTTGTTTGTATACAGTGCACTCAGACTGTTACTACTGAGGAAGCAGGTGTTGTCTCCCATGGTCGCCCTCTCCTGACTTATTCCAACACCCGTTGCATGGTATTATGGCGGATACTAGTGTGCTAGCGCCAACACCTTCTCCCTGGTTCAGTATTGATAGTCTTGGAGCAAACTCGCTCTTCCTTGGACCAAACTATCTAATGATGGTGAAAGGCGATCCAGCTGCTGTTGACACAACGTTACTACCATTTATGAGAAGCAACTGTATCTATACCTCGGACATTTCGGTGATTCCCTACCCTGGTCCTGATATATGCCGCTTCGGCCTGGATGATCAGTCCTGCGTTGCTCTCGATATTGACAATAGCTGGCCCTTCCCAGAGCACCTATGGTTCAAAGCAAGCGTTTCCAACGCCGAGGATTGGTTGAGTTGAAGTTCATTTCATTGCTTGTTATTTGTTGTGTGATGAAAACTTTAGTATTTGCTAGAATGTTTTGTTGGAAATAATCTATAATCCAACATGTATCCTCGTTGTCGTTGTGTGTTGATGACTTGTTGTATTTAATGAATGGTACATTTCAGTTGCAAATGCATGTCATAGACTCAGTTTATGAATGGATTTGGAGTCACTTCTTGGAGTGTGAGTATCGTAGTAGTATAGCCAGCATCCGGTTAATATACGAAGTTGCCACGTCACATAGAGCCAACCTAATATTGGAGTATGCTAGCCCTCCACCGGCGCGCCGCTTCAAATGGCGGAGGAAGTGAGAGGTCGCGTCACCTTGTGTCCAGATCTGAGATGCCACGTGTACCAGATGAATGACTCCAAGTTCGACCACTGTGATTCTAGGTGCGAGCCAAGGAACACTGTTGGAGATACCCCCTCATAATTTTCCTACATTGGTCGTTTGATTCATAGGATAGAATGCTATAGGATTTTTTCCCTATGTAATCATGTTTTAATTGGCAATCTAGCATCCACTCCAACTTTTGTTTCACTTCCTTTGTTCCTACAAAGAGAGTACTTGCTCTAAATGATGTGCCACTGCAAGAGCCGCCTATATTAATTAACCATGCTCTAAAAAGGTGGACCAACTTTGGCTATAGTAGTACTGTACTAGGTTAGTAGGTGACCTTGCGCTTGGCTCTTCTCCTCTTCCGGAAGTCAAACAATAATGATGGTACTACAGTAGTACTTCTGGCAATCTGACACCAAATGAACTATTGCACGTCCACAACTTGTAAGCAAACGTTTCTCTTCGTGCCGCGAGCCACCGCGCACGCGTTGGCGAGGGAGAAGGCGTAGTAAGCAAGCTTCTCGTCGTTCTGCGACTTGACGGGACACATCAAAGTTATTTATTAGTACTCTCTTCAAAAAGGGCCGACCATGTCCATAGCTACCATCCCATGCTCTGTCATTGAGTACGTGCACTATTCACGTGCCATCGAGGAGAAAAAATATTGCATAGTACTAGGTGCCATCGAAGTGCACGACTCACTTACGCACTGCATATCTCCATTTTCTTGCATGACACGCCACCTTGATGCTAGATGTCCCGCATGTCATGGAGGCATATAGTATGATTTTGTAAAATGGAGGCATATAGATGTCCCGCGTGTCGGCAACGGGATGAACAAAGCTCATGTCTTAAATGAAAGAGTGGAAGAACATAGATTCCCGACGACCGAGAAGGAGCTACAAACCTTAGGGTGGAGCGTCTGCACTCATAATATTTTATATTATTCAGCGATATAAAATCAACCAAATCTCTCCACGTTCCTATACCATTCTATAGCATGAGAATAACTTTGAACGTAAGCCATTGATTCACTCTATCCAATGGTCATAGTTGGAAAATCCAAACAAAACCAAGCATTGGATCAACTCTTTTTTCGAGATCAACTCTTTTAGCACTTAGATTGTTGCCGCCTGCCCACCTAGCCCACCTATATATCCGCTCACGCGTGATGACCACAGGAGCTATCCATCTCAGATTGTATGTTAAAAAATAAAGGTCGATTACTAATGCGGCACCTCGGGCCAATGCGGCCAGATCGCATTTTGCACGAGAAATTACACACCATGTTTCGTTGACATGTGGTCCCATTCCAACATGTCAGTGAGAAGACGACGAGTCCTTTTGTACAATTTCCGAAAGGACGCGTAGGCCGAGGCGCCTCTTCGTGTACCGTGGCAAACTGGCAACCGTCCACCGACTCTTCGCCTTTCCCTCTCGATTTGGAACTGCTGTCGCACGCTCTTCCTCCCTCCTCCATTTGCCTTCACCCTTCCTTATGCCATTGTTCGATCATCTTCTCCATGGAGGGAACAAGCCAGAAACGACCCCGTTATTCTTGCCCCAATCTAAAAGATGACATGGTGGGGAACTCATTGATCGATGCGACGTCATCACCTCGGCTAGCATGGCAGGTTCGTTCAAGAACATTCTTGACTCAACTAATAACATCATTACAAGGAACCCAAGGGTCCAGGAGCGGTTTGATCTCCCCTATCTTCTTCGCCATGACCCTAGTGACTGGCACGGGGACGAGGGAAGCCTCGCCTTGTGCAAGTTGATGCTGCTTGATAATGATACGTATGATGTTAAGATGCCATCGCCTGAGGGCAAGGCTTGGGCAGGCGCAAATGGAGATTGGGTTGTTTATATTGGGTACAATTGCGAGTGGGAACTTGTGAATGTGTACACTCGTCAGCAGATTCCACTTCCAAAAATCTCCGAGTGCCCTGAGGTTGAGCACACAGATGATCTACGTATGTTCAAATATGATCATGGTGACTGTCGTCTACGGACGATAGCAATTTCTCGAGTTCCCAACCGCTCTTGGAATTACAAGAACTATCAAGTTGTTGCTATCTTCGACAAGCTTGTTGCCGTCCTTCGTGGTTCGACTGGATGGATATTGCTCAAACATCAGTTTCTATACACGGTTGTGTACTGTGATGCAATTGAATACGAGGGTCTT
The DNA here is from genome assembly GCF_002162155.2 of Triticum dicoccoides. Taxonomy (NCBI): domain Eukaryota; kingdom Viridiplantae; phylum Streptophyta; class Magnoliopsida; order Poales; family Poaceae; genus Triticum; species Triticum dicoccoides. The sequence continues at coordinate 604,148,968 of NC_041380.1, read as the reverse complement.
GTGTTTGCTGCCACCACTCGTGGCACTGTTTTTGCATGGGATCCTCATAGTTTCGGTATGTTTGTCTTCCACCGTAATTATAATTGTTTCATCCACATGCATGTGAGTTAGCAAGTTTCCCTTCTCTACTAATTAACCTTCTTCTTGTGTTTCCAAGGTCCTGTGAACATTCCACCGCCTATACTTGAAAAATTTTATAACCAAGGGGGAGATGAAGATGGTGATGATCACGAGCATGAGGACGAGGAGGGCCAATATACTCAGTGGCGCCTGGCAACTTCCGATGGATCACCCTTTTCTTGTCTGTATACAGCCCACTGCTAATGTTACTACTGAGGGAGCATGTGTTGTCTCCCATGGTCGCACTCTCTGGACCTATTCCAACACCCGTTGCATGGTATTCGGGATGGATACTAGTGTGCTAGTGCCAACACATTCTCCCTGGTACAGTATTGATAGTCTTGGAGCAAACTCGCTCTTCCTTGGACAAAACTATCCAATGATGGTGAAAGGCAATCCAACTGCTGTTGACACAACGTTACTACCATTTATGAGAAGCAACTTTATCTATACGTCGGATATTGCGGTGGCTCCCTACCCTGGTCATGATATTGTAGGCCGCTTCAGCCTGGATGATCAGTCCTGCGTTGGTCTCGAGATTAACAGTAGTTGGCTCTGCCGAGAGAATCGCTTGTGGTTCAAAGCAAGTGTTTCCAAGGCCGAGGACTGGTTGAGTTGAAGTTCATTTCATTGCTTGTTATTTGTTGTGTGATGAAAACTTTAGTATTTATAATGTATCCTTGTTGTCATTGTGGGTTGATGACCTGTTGTATGTAATAAAATGATATGCCTGTGATAAACTTACTAAATTTATGAATGGCTATCGAGTCACTTCTCTGAGTGAGTGCTGCGATGAGGCAAAAAAATATTTTCCGAATACATAACTATACGTGCATTGCAACAGGTTTATCGGATGAGGCCAATCAACAATAGTACACTATTTGTACTAGCTTCACATGCTGCACTATCTCTATGTCTACGTACGTAATACAACAAGTTTTAAACTTGAGACCAGCCACCCATCCTCACAAAGAACACTTTTTAACCTAGCACAGACTCCAGTAAATTTGGCCACAGTGTGAGGTGGGCCATATGTTAATGTGTTCATTGTACGTAACCAGCACCTCGAATCCTCAATAGGAGTATTAGGAGTAGTAGTAGGAGTAGTAGGGTGGCATGGGCCAGAACAAGCATTCACGTCCAGGAGTACGGCACACGCCACCAGCACGACTTCCATCTGACACCATATTTCTTGGAGTCCATGCTACATCAATCTCTTCAACCTCGTCGTTTCTCTAACTCAGCCATCGCGCGGCGGGCGAGGTGGGAGTTTGCCGATAGTCGGTTTCCTCAACTGCGGTCCCACTTGTAAGGCCAACTCCAACGCACGACCCCAAACGGACCTCTGTTTTGCCCGGATTCTGTCCGTTTGGGTAGGGCAATGGGGTCGTGTCCGGGCCATTTCTCGGATGCGGTGGTCATGCGCTGAACGCGCGACCGCATCTCGGCCGCGTACATTTTTCTTTGCAAACACATATCTTTTTTTCATCATTGATTTTTTGGTACATGGAAATACATCACCAAAATTTTGACTAGAAAAGCAAGACGAAAGAAAACAAGAACCACAAGAATACATTTTAGAAGATATCCAACTTCCATAACTGCTCCTGTAAGTTGGATTAGTGCCTAGCCACAAGAATACATTGTTGATCTACGGAGGCTCGATCTTGCGTGCTTCTTTCTTCTTTGAGTGTAAAGAAGTAGACGTGTCTAGCCTCTATTCTATCAACAAGTGCACTAGTCTCATATCTAGCCTCTATGCTAGCTAAAAGTGCTAGAACATGTACTAAATTGCGCTCTATCAATATATCATTGTACTCTTCTTCCCAATACCAAAACTTGCATCCATTCTACACAATAAAATTATAAGTTAGCACAACTAGTCTAATACGAGAGCACAACCAAAAATTTGGTCGAGTTCTTCCTCCTTTTGCCGACACATGGGACATCCAGTATCCAGGTCGTGTCATGCAAGAAAATAGAGTGGTAGGTGAAGCCACGTGATGTGCATCTTGGGTTAAACTGTAAATAGAATCTTACTACTCTTGAGTAACTCCAAAAGCGGCCACCGAAGATCTTTATTGGATTTGTTTTTCATCACCAGCACATTGAGGTGAAAGATGTGCAGGTTCAGTGGGTCCTCTTGCGTTTTCACTGACATGTGGGACCGCATATGAGCAAACAGGCGATGGGCTCCGCGCATCTGCTGGCTGGCTGAGAAGAGAGATAGAGGAGGGCTGAGCACAGACTCCAGGAAATCTGTTCTACGTACTCGATATAGTGGAGTAACCAGCACCTCGATATAGTGGGGTGGCATGGGCCATAACTAGCATTCATGTCTAGCAGTACGGCACACGCCACCCACACGAGTCCCATCCGACACCAATTTTCTTGGAGTCCGTGCTAGCTACAGCCATCTCTTCTCCCTCCTGTTTTCTCAGCCATCGCGCGGTGGGCAGGGTGGGGGTTTGCCGATAGTCGGTTTGCTCAACTGCAGTCCCACTTGTAAGTGAAAATGCAACATAGCACGCATTCCCCCTTGAGCGGCGTGCCGGACAAACCGTGTGGGGGTGCGACACGAACACGGCTGGCTTTTCCTTTTGAACTTGTAACTTGTAAAATTTGGTTCTGCTCCATGGGGCGACCGATAAATAGAAATAACGATTTTCCCTAGAGTAATGAGAAGTTTGGTTCTGGCGCGGTTCATGCATGGAGTATGTAGGAAAATTATGAAGTTGATGCGAAAGGTAAGATAATTACTAGTAGTACCATATACTACTACATGGATTTGACGAAAAGATAAAGATACATACGGATGCATCAACGACATCCTCACGCCCTAGTGCACCGGGTCACCAACCGACGTGTGAGGAGCAGCGGCATTGGCGGCAAGCTCAACGTGCTTCTGAACAATGCCGTCCAAGGTTGCCCTGCGGTCCAAGAAGGCCAGCGTCCTATCGTCCTCCTCTTGCATGTAGTAGTCCTTGTGGACGATTTGCGCGTAGACGTGGGTGATTATGTCGATGGTGTCTTGCTGTGCCAGGCGCTGCGCGGCGAGCGCGACCTCGAGGTGGACATTCTCCGGCGCGACGGCGGGCAGTCGCAGGACCACCACTGCGTTGAAGAGGTTGCCACCATAGAGGCCGTTGAGGGTGGCAGGCATCGCAAAGCCTGGGCGCGTGGGATGGAGGCGTACGTCAAGGTCGTCCGCGAGCTTCTTGATGACGGTGAACTTGTCGAGGAAGCCGACGAGGACCTCGTCGAACAAGGAGACGAAGCTGTCGTCCAAGCGGCCCCTCGCCCTTGCGGCCTCAAGCACTACCTGGAGACATTGCTCGGTGCCGGGCCGCAGGCCGGCTTCGTGGACCATCTGGCATAGCCAGCTGATGCTCGCACTCATCGCCTCCATGGGTCTAGCTTCTAGTCAACTGATCTTGCGATTGGAGTGATCACTCTTGCCCTTGGGTGCGTAGGTGCTTAGGATTTCGTAGATTGGACTGGCGGGAGCCTTTATATGAGAAGTGCAGACTGCGGTGAATTCACGTGCGTGTTGGCCATCTACTCCTCGCCCCTCTACTGCACCTGCGTTTGGCTGTATGACAGGTTGGCCAGCCACCTATTGGACCCACGTGTCATATAGCCAAAGGCAGGTGCAGTAAGTCAATGAAGCTGCGCCCCCCTCCGTGCCCGTGCATGCTTTCAATGACTTGAGACTACCAAACATCACATGGAGTGGTTAGTTCATTGCATGTAATCCTATTAAGTAGCAAAAAGACATTAAGTTACCTCGCTGATAGGAATAAAACAATACACCATGTATTTATTTACAGAGGGAGTAGTACATTTTTTGTGACATGCATTACTAGATATTGCGTGTCAAATACTAAATCCAGATGGACGTGGTAGTACTACTAAATCCAGACGGTGGTGCTAGTACTAGTAGTAGTAGTAGTACTACCAATGTACTCCTAGTAGCACTGTACTACCCGTTGGTCAAATTATTATGTGCTTCTCCTCACAGTGAAGTGACAAGACCCCGTTGAGTATAGGCGCTGTGTTCGGTATACCATAGTCAGCCTCACTGTCTGCAGTCACTATCATCATGGCTGTAGACCTAGCTTGCTTACAACTAGCCGTGTTCGACATAATTTCCCGTGCGTAGATGCCCGTGCATTGCACGGAACACCAAGATTGGGGGGTGGACGGCGCCGACAGCGGCCATCGCGCCAGATTTTTCCATGGCCTTCTAGATGTGGTGGGGAGGAGATAAGGCTGATTATGAGAGACAAGGAGCTGTTTGTAAATAGGGAACAAGTTCGGGCATCTTTTTGCAAAACTGGAGAAGTTTGGTTTGTATGCGTCAGATCTAGATCCGACGGCTATTGGTGAAAGATGGTAGGCACAACATCATCACCAACTCAGGACTTGTTTGATTCGTAGGGTTTTGAAAATGCAGGAATAGGACACAACAATATTACAAGTTTCAAACTGATATTACAAATGTTAGGAGTAATGCTGCACCTACGAAGAGGGAATTACTAGGAAGTTTACGTAAGAACTTTCATTACTTTAGGTGGATGCAGCATTATCGTACAAACTAAAATCCACCGCCCTGACAAGTCACTAATGGGCAAATAAGTTTTCGAGTCTCTGGCCACTTGATGTTTCAAAAACAAATTCAACTTCTGTGGAGACTTTGCCATTTAGGCTTAGACGCTTGCGGTGATCAGCACGCCATTCATTGTTGCGCCAAAGAACGCCAAACCTCATTATCTTGAGCACACTTGCCTCTAGAACAAAGAACCTGGCCAATTTAATCTCAGATGTGCTGCCTCAGTAGTCGATCAAATCAATTTCTGTAAGATGGAGATCAAGGCATTCGATGAGATTGTTATAGTGCAGCACATTTTTCACTTTCGGGTCTTTTTTTATCTGCAAAAGAAGAGAACATATTAGAGCAGCTGGCTGTATAAGATTGCCGTGTCATCAAGAGGTACCAATATCATTCGCTCATACGATAGGGTTGGCTGGGTAGTGATATTCTCTCTCTCTCTCTCTCTCTCTCTCTCTCTCTCTCTCTCTCTCTCTCTCTCTCTCTCTCTCTCTTTCCTCTCATTTACCTGGGAGTACGTGAAGAGCTTGGGCATTTGTTGCCTTCCACTATGTGGCTGATGCCATAATACGCATCGATGTCAAATCAAAAGATTTTGGCACCGCTCTCGCGATGTGAGAGAGTTGGCACCGCTGTGCACACAGACCCATATGTATAAACAAATCAATCAAACCAACTACACCAACCTCTCACTCTCCCAAACAAGTGTTTTTATTGCCTCGGTCCTCTCTCTCCCACGCAAGTGTTTTTTCATTGCGTGAGTTAATTTGGCACCGGAGCAAAGTAGGTGATCCAGATTGGGGCACCAGGTGAGCAATGGAGGGGCATCGATACCAAATGCATCACAAGTGAATTTGGCACGTGGTTGGCCTACATAGTGGAGGGTTGTTATAGTCCACTTTTGTACTACCTCTTATTTAGTATAAAATTTTGACCATATATTTATGTAAGAAAATGCCAATGCATGTCACTAAAAATTACACCATTTGAAATTATGCTCAAATACGAATCCAACGACATAGTTCTTAGTGACATGCATTAACATTTTGTCAGTTAAATCCATGGTCAAATTTTGATACTACAAAATAGGAAGAGTAAACCAGGATGGAGGTAGTACTTGCTCTTAGGGTAACCATAGAGTTACTAGAGTAGTCTAAGTTACTTTCCACTATGATTAGCCTAGGTTACTATAGTAGTACAACAAAAAAACAATGCAGGTGATCACGTGAGAAAAAATACTAAAAACATTTCTTTCGGTGCAGTGCATAGATTCAGTTTTGGACACTACACTTGTCATCGTAATTTGGGAAAATTACGAAAAATTTGAGCTACATTGTGATTACCGTTTACTATAGGAAATAAGTTTCACCTCGATGAGTAGCTTCTCTGTGCATGGAAAGCATGTAAGGAATCCAACAACTTGATCCAGATTGGGTCCGATAGATTTTATTGCCAAGATCTTCACTGTGCGCATAGACTGGGTCAAGCTTGTGGGAATCATTTTCTGGAAGACGGTCGTAAATACATCAAGAAGAAATTTATAAATGTGAATTTCAAGAAGACGGAGAAGAAGATGAGTGCTGTACCTGAACGATTACGGGTCCAATAAAGAGTTCGGAGAATTTGGCAGATGAGTGCACCAACGTTGTCAATTTCGGCGCATCAATGACCCTGATTTTTGTTGGACCTTCTAGATCCAATACAAGCAATCTCTCAAGGAAAGGCGCATTCTCAATGACCATAACGTGGAACAGCTGGACCGAACTCTTACCAATTGATGTCTTGTTGCGGGGCCAGCAAGACACATAAATCCATCGGAGATTCATCGAGGCGATGTGGAGGCTAATGAACCCGTGGATCTGCTCAAGACGAAGGTACTCGAGCGCAGTACAGCTGCGGAGCTGGTGCTCCATAGCCTTCTTCGAGATGACAGCGTCGAAGAGGTCGAGCTGCTTGAGTTGAGGGAGAAGAAGGGCGGGCGCGACATTAATCTGGGGAAGATAGCAGGAGCTGAAGCTGGCACGGCGCAGCGTTGGCGCGAGGCGGAGCGCAGATGGCGGCAGAGAGCGACATCGTCCAGCTTCAAAGCTGAGCTCCTTGAGGTGATCTAGGGCAGAGGATAAGAACTACTCGTCGAACTTGGGTTGGACCTTGCAGTTGGTACTGAACATGCGGATGCCAAGGCGTCTGGCTGGACCAGGGTGCGATGAAAGGATCTTGGAGACTGCGGCCATGCGTTTGCAATCCCCGCCGTAGAGGCAGCTGTCAACGGTGAGGTTGAGGGGGACGTGGCGCCAGAGGGGGCGCCACCGCCAGGAGAGCAGGGCAGTCCGCACGGCAGATTTGGTGGGGAGGAGGCCAATGATGACGAGCAGCAAGTCATCGGGGAGGCTGCTGATGAAGTCCAGGCATGTCGGATGCGGTTTTGGCTCGAGCCGCCTCCGCTTGTTGGCTGCCTCGCCGTCCATCCCAACCGGCGGCGACGCCGGTGTACACATGTGCTGGATGTGCGCGAGTGCGTCCTTCTGTGCATGCCGCCGCGCAGTGGTGAATTGTGCGCGAGTGTGTCCTCCACGCGGAAGAAGTGTGTCTTCAATGCGCCCTCAATTTACTAGCGTGCGGGGTGCTACCCCGAGTAGTTTCAACTTTGTTTACTTCACCGTGTGTCAGATGGGCCTCTAGTTTACTTATTTTCACCCACTGCCACATGGGCCAGCACACAAAGATACAGAACACGAGCTGACAAAGCAGCATGTGGACTAGTTGACCGGTCAACTAAACAATATACGGAGCTATACGCTGACAAAGTGAGCATATAATCCATCGGTATAGAGTGTTCGTGTGAGAGGGGAGGCCCGTGAGAGATAGCAGAGAGAGAGAGAGAGAAAGAGCTACTCCCTCCGTTCGATAATGTAGTTCCAACATTTTTTAAAGTCAAACTTTTGAAACTTTGACCAAGTTTATAAAGAAATTACTTATATCTACAATACCAAAGATAAATGATAGTATGAAGTAAGTACATGTTGTGATGAATCTAATGATCTTTCCAGATGTAAATGTTTTTCTCCACATATACCTAGTCAAACTTTTCTCAGGTTTGACTTTCAAAACATCCATATGCTTATGGACGTGAGAGAGTCCCTAACTAGAGAGAGAGAGAGAGAGAAATAGAAAGAGTGAGTGAAAAAAGTGTGTGTGCGTGTGTGAAAGAGACATGGACAACACTCAATAGAAGTCGAGAAAAAATGTGTGTGTCTTGTGCAAACATATCACACATGCATCTTCGATAACGGAAGCAAGGTGAGGAGGTAGTGTGTGGTTGTTTGCAACCGAGAGAACAAGACCCCTAGCACATGGCCAAGAGGGGTCTGACAAACAAGGGAGAGAGGTCGAGAGAGACGTACGGAGAAAATGCAGACATGGGGAGGAGAGAGTGTATGTTTGTCATAGAGAGATCCCCTGGAGATCATGATGGGACTACATGGGTGGGAGATCGAGTGACAAGGTGTGTGCGCGATAGAAGATACCACAAGAGATATCGAGATAGACGTATGGATGGAAGGAGACAATACGTGTGTTCCTGATGGCTAGTGAGAGATAATCATACTTAGGGGGGTGCTTGCGCCTATGATGGAGTGAGGGATTATGGTACTTATTAGGGGGGTGCGTGTCACATAGAGAGAGAACAAGGGCGAAGAGTGTTGGATGGGTCTATATGTATAGCACGAGCGAGACATGTGTATGTGTGAACCAGGGAGATATAAAGTTTGAGAGATATTGAGGAGCCCCGATAAGGCTGAGTGGTGCATCAGATAGCTGAGAGGGGGAAAGAGATATTCCATCCGCTCGATAATGCAGTGCATGTATTTTTTTAGAAGTCAAACTTTGGAAACTTTGATCAAGTTTACACAAATGTTATTTATATCTTCAATACCAAAGATACATCATATGAAACTACATCTCATGGTGAATCTAATGGTATATGTTTGCCGTTCCAGATGTAATTTTTTTTCTCCACGTACATGGTCAAACTTTGTGATGTTTGACTTTTCAATAAATCAATATGCTATGGACCGAGGAGAGTGCCTAAGTCGAGAGGGATCAAGTCACTACAAAAAAGTACACTTCTGTGATTATACGTGTTTGTCACAGTAGGTCACGTTTTCTATCACGCATGTACATCCATGACAAGTTTATGACAGAATCAAGATAGTCATACATGTGCTGTCGTAGAAGTGTTCCATGACATTACCAAAATTATCACCACGGAAGTGTCCACTTCCATGACGATAAATCGTGCATCACAGAAGTGCTTTCGTCAAGGGTGACCGACATGTGGCATCCACCGTAACGGAACGCCGTTAAGCTATCGGGTCCGGTTTTGGATCCGATAACCCATTAACAGCCCCAACCAATGGGGATTTTCCACGTGTAAAATCATCATTGGCTGGAGGAAACACGTGTCGGCTCACCGTTGGGACAGATGTCATCCACTCATTGGACCCAAAGCGCCTATGATACGTCCACACGTGGCACGACCCAACAGTGGCCCATAAATTTTAAATGGGCCAGCCCAACTAAAGGCCCACAAGATTTTGCGGACCATAATGGGACGGCCGAGCTAAAGGCCCACAAGATTTGCGGACCATAATGGGCCGGCCCAGGTAAAGGCCCACAAGATTTTTGCGCGCCATAATGGGCCGGCCCAGGTGAAGGCCCACAAGATTTTTGTGGACCATAATGGGCCGTCCCAGCTAAACGCCCACGAGATTTCGCCGACATTAATGGGCCGGCCAGTTGTAGGCCCACAAAATTTTGAGGACCCTAGTAGGCCGGCCCATTAACTGGTTGCCATGTTTTGGGCCAAATGTCGGCCCATATTTGATCTGGTCCATTAATGCCTTGCCACGTTCCGGGCCTAATAATGGCCCATATGAGATCTGGCACGTTAAAAGCCTACCACGCTCTAGGCCAAATTACGACCCAGATCAGTTCCGGCCCTTTAAGAGGCTTTGGGCTAAATTATGGCCCATATCAGATTCGGCCCGTCAACTGGATGCTACGCTTTTGGGCCCATTTGCTAAAGGCCCATTTAGTAATTCGGCCTGATATTTGTTTCGGTCTGTTAAGGGCCCGTTTAACATTTCGGCCCTATATTAAGTCCGGCCTGTTAAAAGCCTGTCATATAGTTGGGCCTAACTACGACACGGTTTGCATCCGGCCTGCTCGCAGCCGATAATCTGATTGGGCCAAACAAGGACTGAGACAATTTTGGCCTGTTATAATCCCATGATTTGATTGGCACATTCATGGGCCGGGGTCTATTTCGGCCTGCCGCCGGCCCTTGAGCTGTTCGGCACGTTTCAGGCCCAACCTACTTTCAGCCTCCTAAAGGCCCATTGAGTTTTCTTGGGAAAATAGGGCCGACGGTTTACTCGGCCTATTAATGGTCCGAATCTACTAGTGGGCCAGTTTACATTTAGGCCCGTTAACGGACCAAGATGATGGGGCCCATGATTCGGATCATACATGGTGATTTGCATGACGGCCCGATTATGTACCGTAATTTTACGGTTTGGCCGGTTTACTGTGAAGACAGGATATATATATATATATAGTAAAATAACTGCAACATCATGAATCAGAAAAAAAAACCTAGACTATATAATAAAGAAATTACAGCATATTACATCCACTGGGCATCAAAGTTCGCCACTATGATAATAAAGCACAAGCAGACAACAGATTACATACACTGGGCATCAAAGATCGCCACCAGTGCAACTAAACACGCCGACAAAATAATATACAAAACCGACAGCCCTTCAATAGAGTTAAATAAAGGATAGCCCTGCTCGGGAGCTGCAGCGCAAGCAGCTGAGCAAGCTGGTGAGACTGCACTTGTTTGACACTTATATCCTCCTCACTCTGAAAGATAAACAAGCAGACAGATGACAGGTTTTGCACATACAAGTATCAGTGCTGACAATTCATCACATTTCTTACTGACGAATAAAGTGACACAGTTAAAATAGAATTAACACAATATGGTATTGTTCAGGTCAAGACATGGCAGGAAATGACATTGTGAAGGAGTTGGCAGCTTCACGACACCACATGATTACAGATCAAGAACTCATAAGTATCAATGGTTAGTGTGCTGTTAATTTATCCCATTTCATATTGGCAAAATAGGATCACTTGCTCTGTATAATTTAATTTACATGGTATGAAGAAGGAACTTGGTTGTACAACTGACAACTTAAATTGAGAAGGACAAACTTTTGTTTATGAACTGGAGTACATAATAAACTTTAAACATGCAATTTGATGCAAACACCAAAAATAAACAGCTGTAGCAGTCATGCCTAACCAAATATACACAACAAAGTTTGAAGGCTTGAGAAGGACAAACTTACATTATTAGTGAAGGCAGGCTCTATAAAGCCCTTGTCCATGCTGATGGGGGGCAATTCAAGAAGTTTACCACATAATCTTCTTCATAAGCATTGCCTTTATTCTACATTTTGTTAAGAGTAAATATAGATGTGACAATATAAGAAAAAAATTGAGAATATTTAAGATAAGATGAAGAGCGATGCTACATAACCATGTAGCTATAAATGTAAGTACAACAATACAGGCAAAAGGTACAACCAAGAGCAATGCAGAGCTAAACTTCTTCAGTACCATCGGTGTTATCCAAACTTATGGTAAGAGTAAATATAGATCTTATGTGTAGAAAATGGAGGGCAAAGGAAAATAAGTTGCAGAGTGATGGTACATGAACAACTACATGTCAATATAAGTACACTGATAAAGGACAACAGGTACTTACAAGAACAATGTAGAGCTAAAAAATTCATTGGCATTGGATATATTCTACACTAATGTAACAATTCATACAGATCAGATAATTTGGAGCGAACAATTGATAAGCAAGCTATCATGCATACTGCTGTCACAAAATGAACCAGGTATGTATGCAAGTATAGTGATACAGGACAATAGGTACTAACAAGAGCAAAGCAGCGGGCAGCATATTTGCGATATCCTGTCGTTCTTTTCAAACCGGAATTCTATTTCGAGCAGATTTCCTGCAAAAAAGATCCGTAAGGCACATGCGGAAAAGTAGAAGTTCAAATTGTCATGCGATATCATAGACAGTACCTCATCCTCGGAACAAGACCAGTGCATAACAAGGTTTTTCCATTCAATGTCTTCTAAATTTAGCACAGGAGACTTCACCAGAAATTCGTTTATAGACTTGCCATCAAAGTGTGATTTCCTCAGGTAACACCAATACTACCGCAATGCTTCCTTGAAAAGCACAAGCAAGCTTTGTGAAGGAAATATGCCCTAGAGGCAATAATAAAGTTATTATTTATTTCCTTATATCATGATAAATGTTTATTATTCATGCTAGAATTGTATTAACCGGAAACATAATACATGTGTGAATACATAGACAAAAAGAGTGTCACTAGTATGCCTCTACTTGACTAGCTCGTTAATCAAAGATGGTTATGTTTCCTAACCATGAACAAGGTGTTGTTATTTGATTAACGGGATCACATCATTAAGTGAATGATCTGATTGACATGACCCATTCCATTAGCTTAGCACCCGATCGTTTAGTATGTTGCTATTGCTTTCTTCATGACTTATACATGTTCCTATAACTATGAGATTATGCAACTCCCGTTTGCCGGAGGAACACTTTGTGTGCTACCAAACGTCACAATGTAACTGAGTGATTATAAAGGAGCTCTACAGGTGTCTCCAAAGGTACATGTTGGGTTGGCTTATTTCGAGATTAGGATTTGTCACTCCGATTGTCGGAGAGGTATCTCTGGGCCCTCTCGGTAATGCACATCACTTAAGCCTTGCAAGCATTGCAACTAATGAGTTAGTTGCGGGATGATGTATTACAGAACGAGTAAAGAGACTTGCCGCTAACGATATTGAACTAGGTATTGGAATACCGACGATCGAATCTTGGGCAAGTAACATACCGATGACAAAGGGAACAACGTATGTTGTTATGCGGTCTGACCGATAAAGATCTTCGTAGAATATGTAGGAGCCAATATGGGCATCCAGGTCCCGCTATTGGTTATTGACCGGAGACATGTCTCGGTCATGTCTACATTGTTCTCGAACCCGTAGGGTCCGCACGCTTAAGGTTACGATGACAGTTATATTATGAGTTTATGCATTTTGATGTACCGAAGTTTGTTCGGAGTCCCGGATGTGATCACGGACATGACGAGGAGTCTCAAAATGGTCGAGACATAAAGATTGATATATTGGAAGCCTATGTTTGGATATCGGAAGTGTTCCGGGTGAAATCGGGATTTTACCGGAGTACCGGGAGGTTACCGGAACCCCCCGGGAGCTATATGGGCCATAGTGGGCCCTAGTGGAAAAGAGAAGAGGCAGCCCAACATGGGCCGCACGCCCCTCCCCTCCCTTGGTCCGAATAGGACAAGGAGAGGGGGCCGGCCCCTCTCTCTCTTTTCCCCCCTCCGCGAATCCTATTCCAACTAGGATTGGGGGGGAATCCTACTCCCAGAGGGAGTAGGGCTCTCCTGGCGCGCCTCTCCTAGGACGGCCGCACCCCCCCCCCTTACTCCTTTATATACAGAGTCAGGGGCACCCCAGAGACACAAAAGTTGATCCACGTGATCTTACTCTTAGCCGTGTGCGGCGCCCCCAGCCACCATAGTCCTCGATAATATTGTAGTGGTGCTTAGGCGAAGCCCTGCGACAGTAGTACATCAAGATCGTCACCACGCCGTCGTGCTGACGGAACTCTTCCCCGGCACTTTGCTGGATCGGAGTCCGGGGATCGTCATCGAGCTGAACGTGTGCTAAAACTCTGAGGTGCCGTAGTTTCGGTGCTCGATCGGTCGGGCCGTGAAGACGTATGACTACATCAACCAAATGCTTCCATTGCGATCTATAAGGTACATAGATTATACTCTCCCCTCTCGTTGCTATGCATCACTATGATCTTGCGTGAGCGTAGGAATTTTTTTGAAATTACTACGAAACCCAACAGTGGCATCCGAGCCTAGGTTTTATATGTTGATGTTATATGCACGAGTAGAACACAAGTGAGTTGTGGGCGATATAAGTCATACTGCTTACCAGCATGTCATACTTTGGTTCGGCGGTATTGTTGGATGAAGCGGCCCGGACCGACATTACGTGTACGCTTACGCGAGACCGGTTCTCCTGACGTGCTTTGCACAGAGGTGGCTAGCGGGTGACAGTTTCTCCAACTTTAGTTGAATCGAGTATGGCTACGCCCGGTCCTTGCGAAGGTTAAAACAACACCAACTTGACAAACTATCGTTGTGGTTTTGATGCGTAGGTAAGATTAGTTCTTGCTTAAGCCCGTAGCAGCCATGTAAAACTTGCAACAACAAAGTAGAGGACGTCTAACTTGTTTTTGCAGGGCATGTTGTGATGTGATATGGTTAAGACATGATGCTGATTTTTATTGTATGAGATGATCATGTTTTGTAACCGAGTTATCGGCAACTGGCAGGAGCCATATGGTTGTCGTTTTATTGTATGCAATGCAATCGAGATGTAATGCTTTACTTTATCACTAAGCGGTAGCGATAGTCGTGGAAGCACAAGCTTGGCGAGACGACAACGATGCTACGATGGAGATCAAGGTGTCGCGCCGGTGACGATGGTGATCACGATGGTGCTTCGGAGATGGAGATCACAAGCACAAGATGATGATGGCCATATCATATCACTTATTGATTGCATGTGACGTTTATATTTTATGCATCTTATCTTGCTTTGATTGACGGTAGCATTATAAGATGATCTCTCACTAAATTATCAAGAAGTGTTCTCCCTGAGTATGCACCGTTGCGAAAGTTCTTCGTGCTGAGACACCACGTGATGATCGGGTGTGATAGGCTCTATGTTCAAATACAACGGGTGCAAAACAGTTGCACACGCGGAATACTCAGGTTATACTTGACGAGCCAAGCATATACAGATATGGCCTCAGAACACGAAGACCTAAAGGTCGAGCGTGAATCATATAGTAGATATGATCAACATAGTGATGTTCACCAATGTAACTACTCCATCTCACGTGATGATCAGACATGGTTAAGTTGATTTGGATCACGTAATCACTTAGAGGATTAGAGGGATGTCTATCTAAGTGGGAGTTCTTTAAGTAAATTAACTGAACTTAAATTTATCATGAAACTTAGTACCTGATAAGTATCTTGCTTGTTTATGCTTGTTTGTAGATAGATGGCTCGTGTTGTTGTTCCTTGAATTTTAATGCATTCCTTGAGAAAGCAAAGTTGAAAGATGATGGTAGCAATTACACGGACTGGGTCCGTAACTTGAGGATTATCCTCATTGCTGCACAGAAGAATTACGTCCTGGAAGCACCGCTGGGTGCCAGGCCTGCTGCAGGAGCAACGCCGGATGTTATGAACGTCTGGCAGAGCAAAGCTGATGACTACTCAATAGTTCAGTGTGCCATGCTTTACGGCTTAGAATCGGGACTTCAACGACGTTTTGAACGTCATGGAGCATATGAGATGTTCCAGGAGTTGAAGTTAATATTTCAAGCAAATGCCCGAATTGAGAGATATGAAGTCTCCAATAAGTTATATAGCTGCAAGATGGAGGAGAACAGTTCTGTCAGTGAGCATATACTCAAAATGTCTGGGTATAATAATCACTTGATTCAATTGGGAGTTAATCTTCCAGATGATTGCGTCATTGACAGAATTCTCCAATCACTGCCACCAAGCTACAAGAGCTTCGTGATGAACTATAATATGCAAGGGATGAATAAGACTATTCCCGAGCTCTTCGCAATGCTGAAAGCTGCGGAGGTAGAAATCAAGAAGGAGCATCAAGTGTTTATGGTAAACAAGACCACTAGTTTCAAGAAAAAGGGCAAAGGGAAGAAGAAGGGGAACTTCAAGAAGAACAGCAAACAAGTTGCTGCTCAAGAGAAGAAACCCAAGTCTGGACCTAAGCCTGAAACTGAGTGCTTCTACTGCAAGCAGACTGGTCACTGGAAGGAGAACTGCCCCAAGTATTTGGCGGATAAGAAGGATGGCAAGGTGAACAAAGGTATATGTGATATACATGTTATTGATGTGTACCTTACTAATGCTCGCAGTAGCACCTGGGTATTTGATACTGGTTCTGTTGCTAATATTTGCAACTCGAAACAGGGACTACGGATTAAGCGAAGATTGGCTAAGGACGAGGTGACGATGCGCGTGGGAAACGGTTCCAAAGTCGATGTGATCGCAGTCGGCACGCTACCTCTACATCTACCTTCGGGATTAATATTAGACCTAAATAATTGTTATTTGGTGCCAGCGTTAAGCATGAACATTATATCTGGATCTTGTTTGATGCGAGACGGTTATTCATTTAAATCAGAGAATAATGGTTGTTCTATTTGTATGAGTAATATCTTTTATGGTCATGCACCCTTGAAGAGTGGTCTATTCTTATTGAATCTCGATAGTAGTAACACACATATTCATAATGTTGAAGCCAAAAGATGCAGAGTTGATAATGATAGTGCAACTTATTTGTGGCACTGCCGTTTAGGTCATATCGGTATAAAGCGCATGAAGAAACTCCATACTGATGGACTTTTGGAACCACTTGATTATGAATCACTTGGTACTTGCGAACCGTGCCTCATGGGCAAGATGACCAAAACACCGTTCTCCGGTACTATGGAGAGAGCAACAGATTTGTTGGAAATCATACATACAGATGTATGTGGTCCGATGAATACTGAGGCTCATGGCGGATATCGTTATTTTCTCACCTTCACAGATGACTTAAGCAGATATGGGTATATCTACTTAATGAAACATAAGTCTGAAACATTTGAAAAGTTCAAAGAATTTCAGAGTGAAGTTGAAAATCATCGTAACAAGAAAATAAAGTTTCTACGATCTGATCGTGGAGGAGAATATTTGAGTTACGAGTTTGGTGTACATTTGAAAATTTGTGGAATAGTTTCGCAACTCACGCCACCCGGAACACCACGGCGCAATGGTGTGTCCGAACGTCGTAATCGTACTTTACTAGGTATGGTGCGATCTATGATGTCTCTTACTGATTTACCGCTATCATTTTGGGGATACGCTCTAGAGACGGCCGCATTCACGTTAAATAGGGCACCATCAAAATCCGTTGAGACGACGCCTTATGAACTGTGGTTTGGCAAGAAACCAAAGTTGTCGTTTCTGAAAGTTTGGGGCTGCGATGCTTATGTGAAAAAGCTTCAACCTGATAAGCTCGAACCCAAATCGGAGAAATGTATCTTCATAGGATATCCAAAGGAGACTATTGGATACACCTTCTATCACAGATCCGAAGGCAAGACTTTTGTTGCTAAGTTCGGAAACTTTCTAGAGAAGGAGTTTCTCTCGAAAGAAGTGAGTGGGAGGAAAGTAGAACTTGACGAGGTAACTGTACCTGCTCCCTTATTGGAAAGTAGTGCATCACAGAAAACTGTTTCTGTGACACCTACACCAGTGAGTGAGGAAGCTAATGATGATGATCATGAAACTTCAGAACAAGATACTACTGAACCTCGTAGATCAACCAGAGTAAGATCCGCACCAGAGTGGTACGGTAATCCTGTTCTGCAAGTCATGCTACTAGATCATGATGAACCTACGAACTATGAAGAAGCGATGGTGAGCCCAGATTCCGCAAAGTGGCTTGAAGCCATGAAATCTGAGATGGGATCCATGTATGAGAACAAAGTATGGACTTTGGTTGACTTGCCCGATGATTGGCAAGCAATTGAGAATAAATGGATCTTTAAGAAGAAGACTGACGCTGACGGTAATATTATTGTCTACAAAGCTCGACTTGTCGCAAAAGGTTTTCGGCAAGTTCAAGGGATTGACTACGATGAGACCTTCTCACCCGTAGCAATGCTTAAGTCTGTCCGAATCACGTTAGCAATTGCCGCATTTTATGATTATGAAATTTGGCAGATGGATGTCAAAACTGCATTCCTGAATGGATTTCTGGAAGAAGAGTTGTATATGATGCAACCAGAAGGTTTTGTCGATCCAAAGGGAGCTAACAAAGTGTGCAAGCTCCAGCGATCCATTTATGGACTGGTGCAAGCCTCTCGGAGTTGGAATAAACGTTTTGATAGTGTGATCAAAGCATTTGGTTTTATACAGACTTTTGGAGAAGCCTGTATTTACAAGAAAGTGAGTGGGAGCTCTATAGCATTTCTGATATTATATGTAGATAACATATTACTAATTGGAAATGATATAGAATTTCTGGATAGCATAAACGGATACTTGAATAAGAGTTTTTCAATGAAAGACCTCGGTGAAGCTGCTTACATATTAGGCATTAAGATCTATAGAGATAGATCAAGACGCTTAATTGGACTTTCACAAAGCACATGCCTTGACAAAGTTTTGAAGAAATTCAAAATGGATCAAGCAAAGAAAGGGTTCTTGCCTGTGTTACAAGGTGTGAAGTTGAGTAAGACTCAATGCCCGACCACTGCAGAAGATAGAGAGAATATGAAAGATGTTCCCTATGCTTCAGCCATAGGCTCTATCATGTATGCAATGTTGTGTACCAGACCTGATGTGTGCCTTGCTATAAGTCTAGCAGGGAGGTACCAAAGTAATCCAGGAGTGGATCACTGGACAGCAGTCAAGAACATCCTGAAGTACCTGAAAAGGACTAAGGATATGTTTCTCGTATATGGAGGTGACAAAGAGCTCATCGTAAACGATTACGTTGATGCAAGCTTTGACACTGATCCGGACGATTCTAAATCGCAAACCGGATACGTGTTTACATTAAACGGTGAAGCTGTGAGTTGGTGCAGTTCTAAACAAAGCATCGTGGCGGGATCTACATGTGAAGCGGAGTACATAGCTGCTTCGGAAGCAGCAAATGAAGGAGTCTGGATGAAGGAGTTCATATCCGATCTAGGTGTCATACCTAGTGCATCGGGTCCAATGAAAATCTTTTGTGACAATACTGGTGCAATTGCCTTGGCAAAGGAATCCGGATTTCACAAGAGAACCAAGCACATCAAGAGATGCTTCAATTCCATCCGGGATCTAGTCCAGGTGGGAGACATAGAGATTTGCAAGATACATATGGATCTGAATGTTGTAGACCCATTGACTAAGCCTCTTCCACGAGCAAAACATGATCAGCACCAAGGCTCCATGGGTGTTAGAATCATTACCGTGTAATCTAGATTATTGACTCTAGTGCAAGTGGGAGACTGAAGGAAATATGCCCTAGAGGCAATAATAAAGTTATTATTTTTTTCCTTATATCATGATAAATGTTTATTATTCATGCTAGAATTGTATTAACCGGAAACATAATACATGTGTGAATACATAGACAAATAGAGTGTCACTAGTATGCCTCTACTTGACTAGCTCGTTAATCAAAGATGGTTATGTTTCCTAACCATGAACAAGGAGTTGTTATTTGATTAACAGGATCACATCATTAAGTGAACGATCTGATTGACATGACCCATTCCATTAGCTTAGCACCCGATCGTTTAGTATGTTGCTATTGCTTTCTTCATGACTTATACATGTTCCTATAACTATGAGATTATGCAACTCCCGTTTGCCGGAGGAACACTTTGTGTGCTACCAAACGTCACAACGTAACTGGGTGATTATAAAGGAGCTCTACAGGTGTCTCCAAAGGTACATGTTGGGTTGGCGTATTTCGAGATTAGGATTTGTCACTCCAATTGTCGGAGAGGTATCTCTGGGCCCTCTCGGTAATGCACATCACTTAAGCCTTGCAAGCGTTGCAACTAATGAGTTAGTTGCGGGATGATGTATTACAGAACAAGTAAAGAGACTTGCCGGTAACGATATTGAACTAGGTATTGGAATACCGACGATCGAATCTCGGGCAAGTAACATACCGATGACAAAGGGAACAAGTAAAGAGACTTGCCGGTAACGATGTCTCGGTCATGTCTACATTGTTCTCGAACCCGTAGGGTCCGCACGCTTAAGGTTACGATGACAGTTATATGATGAGTTTATGCATTTTGATGTACCGAAGTTTGTTCGGAGTCCCGGATGTGATCACGGACATGATGAGGAGTCTCGAAATGGTCGAGACATAAAGATTGATATATTGGAAGCCTATGTTTGGATATCGGAAGTGTTCCGGGTGAAATCGGGATTTTACCGGAGTACCGGGAGGTTACCGGAACCCCCCGGGAGCTATATGGGCCATAGTGGGCCCTAGTGGAAAAGAGAAGAGGCAGCCCAACATGGGCCGCGCGCCCCTCCCCTCCCTTGGTCCGAATAGGACAAGGAGAGGGGGCCGGCCCCTCTCTCTCTTTTCCCCCCTCC
>NC_041380.1:604125260-604128605 GCF_002162155.2 Triticum dicoccoides | reverse complement strand
CACCCCCCCCCCTTTAGTCCTTTATATACAGAGGCAGGGGCACCCCAGAGACACAGAAGTTGATGCACGTGATCTTACTCTTAGCCGCGTGCGGCGCCCCCAGCCACCATAGTCCTCGATAATATTGTAGTGGTGCTTAGGCGAAGCCCTGCGATAGTAGTACATCAAGATCGTCACCATGCCGTCATGCTGACGGAACTCTTCCCCGACACTTTGCTGGATCAGAGTCCGGGGATCGTCATCGAGCTGAACGTGTGCTAAAACTCGGAGGTGCCGTAGTTTCAGTGCTTGATCGGTCGGGCCGTGAAGACGTACGACTACATCAACCAAACGCTTCCGTTGCGATCTATAAGGTACATAGATCATACTCTCCCCTCTCGTTGCTATGCATCACTATGATCTTGCGTGAGCGTAGGAAATTTTTTGAAATTACTACGAAACCCAACACTTTGCTCGTCATGACTATCCAGATTGACCCTCGCCTACTTACAACAATGTAATGTAAATCATTAATGTGTTCAATCTGCAGAAAACAAGAAAATAATCACCATGAATAATAGCACTTACACGTAAGTGGGATAGGAAGATGTGAAAATGGTGTTTGTCTTCACTTTAATCTTCCAATGATGGGAATATATGCACGTAGTCCCTAACAACATTGAAAGCATTTTCTTTTAAACTGGGAATAACTGGAATGGGGTTCCAATCTACTGGAATTGGCCGTCTTTGCAGTTGGGATAGGTCTTCGGCCGGTGGACTTGTTGTACTTTTTACTGGAGTGGGATTTTTCTGTGGTACGGCTGGTGCTATGGCAACTGAAATAGGCATACCTTTTGCTGGAGTGCAGGTCCTGTGTGGTGGGGCTAGTGGTGTGGCCAGTGAAGTATGGGTACAATCTGCTGGAGTCGGTCCTACGTTTTGTGTCACTGGTTGTACAACCAATATAAGTGGGTTGATGTCTGATTTCTCCGACACAACCACGTTTTTCAAGGACTTTGCTGGTGCTCCTTCGGTTCGGCAATCACCCTCTTCCTTTTTGATGTCTGATGCACAAGAACATCATTTGAGTGGAAAAACATGGTATGATGACAGATGGAATATGTATTGATAATGGATGGGCATGGCATCTCAACATATATGATGAGTAAACTAAGCAGATGGCGGTGCAACAAAGTAGAAGAAATGCAAGACAACATATGCAAGATACGCGCAATCAATAAAACCTTGCCAAATTAGAGCAGGCACCTTGATGGGTGAACATGGCAGGCCATCTGCCTTTGACTCCTCGAGGTTAGAATAGTCGTTAGGATCATATTCTGAACAAGAATCTACAGGTAGGGAGCGTATGAGTTTCATTGCATCTAGAATGGCACTCAATGCCTTGGTGCCAATTTTGTAAGTCATTGCAGTGTTCCACAATATTCTTCTGATGCGCGGATTCTGATATTCACTGTAATTACGTATAATATCTGAGAACCATGAAAACATAAATAGTTGTGAGATTATGTTTGTAATGCAGAGGATATTCTAATATAGGGGCGCCCCTGTAAACACTTGTGTGCTATCACTGGATTCTGATGAGAGAGCTCATGTGTGTTGTAATATGGTGCGTGCATTTATATAATCTGGCACAAGTACACAAAAAATAGGCTCCACAAGTAAGGATAGTTGGCAGATGATAGGTTAAAAATATACTGTACAGAGAGTTTATTGCCAAACCATGATAACAAGAGCACACAGCAACTAGGCAGATCATAGTGTACATAAAAGGGGTACACCATAACCACGATATATAAATCGGGAAAGTGGAACAGGCTTGAAAATACGGTGTTGTATTGCCGCTAGTAATTGAAAGCCTATCGATCAAGTACATGCCAGCTCTATCAGCTGTTGACTGCAGATGTCCCTGCTCCCCTTCCTGACAAGGAACATACTGTGTGTACTAAATACAGAATAACAAAAGAGGAACATGTTAAAGAACATAAGAGGAAGCATATTCTTGAGGTTCCGCTTAATTGCATACAATGTTGGTTTCCCACTCATGATGAATCACAACGCCCAAAGAAATGCAATTCCATGTTGTCTCTCTATATGTGGCAATTTTGAACAAGAGTCATTAGGATCATATTCTGAACAAGAGTCAACATGTGGGGAGCGTATGAGTTTCATTGCATCCAGAATGGCACTCAATGCCTTGGTGCCAATTTTGTAAGTCATTGCGGTGTTTAGCTTCAAGAGTGGACTGCTGCTAGTGCGATACAAAGCAGCTACACAGATCATAGTGTAGATATAACGGGAAAACCATAAGCATCAGAGTAAAATCAGAAAAGTGGAACTTGCTGGAATATATGTGCTAGTATTGCCGGTACAGCTAGAAAGGCTTCGGATACCAGCTCTCTTCAACTGAAGGTGTGGTACTATTAATATCAGTGTAACTCTCAAAGGCGACACAGCTCCCCGCATTTTCTTGCTATTCTTATAGGATTCAAGTGGGCAGGCCACTACAAATCCTATTCCCATGCTTACAAAATCCTACGAATCAAAGAGGACTGGCGATTTCAAAGTGTCCATACCAACCGACCGTATAGACCCCTACACTGCAAATGTCCATGCTCATCTTCAGTACAAGGAACATACTGTACTACTATCATACTCCCTCCGTTCCAAAACATAAGTCTTGGTAGAGATTTCCACTATGGATCACATACAGATGTATCCAGATACATTTTAGAGTGTAGATTCACTCATTTTGCTCCATATGTAGTCCATGGTGGAATCTATACAAAGACTTGTATTTAGGAACGGAGAGAGTACTTATTAAAGAAGAACAGAAGAGGAACATGGTAAAGAAGAGCAAACAGATTTTGGATAATAAAATGTTCGTTGTGCAGTGCCCAATTAAACAGAAGAGGAACTAGAGCGCATTAAGAAAGCAACTCCCTGCTGTCTCTCTATATGTGGTGCACGTGCTTTTTCGAAAGTAAAGCAGGAACATTAGCTGACCAATTAAATGTTATCTGTTTTAGTAATATCAGCATCATATCAGATTCGTACTTGAGCAACAAGTTTGGAATTATGAGTGGCACGTTGTTTAGCTTGATGGATTCAGGAGCAGTGCTAAGTAGGTACGATGATGGTACTGAATATAAAGGCATGTCTGCATTTGGGTCAGTCGAGAATTTCAGGCGGTTGGATGAAGATCCTACGTCTCCTAACCCTTCTTCTTCCTCGTCTCTGATTCTTCCCATACAGAACACCGCACGGGCCGCCGGCCGGATCATCGGCCCCCACCGCCTGTGTTCCTTGGCCACCCCCGCCCCACCCGCGTCGAGTTTTCTTCGTTCG